>NC_034599.1:87575965-87594569 GCF_900095145.1 Mus pahari
TCTATCTACCTACCTATCCATAATTTATTTACCATCTATCTATAGATGGATAGATAATAAGTATAATAGTAATAATAATAATAATAAAGATAGATAGATAGGTAGATAGGTAGATAGATAGATAGATAGATAGATAGATAGATAGATAGATAGATAGATAGATAGATAGAAAAGTAGACAGAAAGACAGATAAATGATAGATAGTACACTGACTGAAACCTAGTTTAAATCTACTGGAATGAACAGAAAACCCCAGTTCCTATAATTAGGTTGTCAAGTACCAATTTTTTTTAAGTATATCTTAAAACAATGTCTCCATTTCTTGAGCTGACTAGAATGGCCTAGGGGGACTTAACAACAAATGCGTATTATGATCATTTTAGAAAAAAAAATGTTAAATCCTTAAGCTTCCAAATAATCAAATCTCTTGACATTTAAGAAAATAAACTCTAAGAAGATATTTTGAGGGGTTTTAGCATAATGCTTATATTTCTCAGACTTGCTCATAGATTCCTAACATGTCTCACCTCTTTGTATTTCAAAGATTGTCTGTCTGTACTGTATTAGCCCCTGTCTTAGTGTGACCAAGTCATTACTAAACAGTCATTCCAAATGTCTTTTGGAATGACTTTTGGTGGAGCTTCAATTGAGAAGAAGAAAGCTTTCCTTGGAACACTCCAGCCTTGCAACGCAGCATTGCAATGAGGAACCACATTCCAGAGAGTCAAGCAAACAGTATTTTCCAATGACTAATTTAAATAGCTGGAGCAACACAGGGAACCTGGCTCATCTGTCTGTCTAACATACATGCTGGTTAATGCCCTAGGAGATCTGGATTGTTCATGAACCTTCCCTGTGAGCTAGAAAAACACTACAAAGCATGTGAAATCTCTACTCCCTTCTGGCTGCTGGAGAATCAATGTTTTGTTCAAGAAAATGGAATCATGAGTAAAATCCTGTTGTATAACAGCTCTGTCAATATCTGATGATTTTTGACATGATTGCAAAGCAACTTTTTTCCTTTTTTATTGGATATTTTCTATATTTACATTTCAAATGTTATCCCCTTTCCGAGTTTCCCTCCCTCCCAGAAACACCCTATCACATCCTCCCTGTCCCTGATTCTATGAGGGTGTTCTAGAACCCACCCACCCACTCCCACCTCCCCGCCCTCGATTCCCCTACACTGGGGCATCTATCCAGCCTTCATAGGACCAAGGACCTCTCCTTCCATTGATGCATGACAAGGCTATTCTCTGCTACATATGCAGCTGGAGCCATATATACTCCTTTGTTGATGGCTTAGTCCCTGGGAGTTCTAAGGGGGTCTGGTTGGTTGATATTTTTGTTCTTCCCATGGGGTTGCAAACCCTTTCAACTCCTTCAGTCCCTTTTCTAAATCCTCTATTAGGGAGCCCATGCTCAATCCAATGATTGGCTGCTAACATACACCTCTGTATTTGTAACACTCTATCAGGGCCTCTCAGGAGACAGCTATAACAGGCTCCTTTTAGCATGCACTTCTCGGCATCCACAATAGTGTCTGGGTTTGCTAACTGTATATAGACTGAATCCCCAGGTGGGACAGTCTCTGGGTGACCTTTCCTTCAGTTTCTGTGCTATACTTTATCTACATATTTGTTCCTGTGAGCAAAGCAACTTTTATCATCTCTCTTTCTGCTCTACAACAATATTTAACTTGAACACAGACTGAATAGTCTTAGTATGTCTTGTTTAGAAGTATCCTAAAATGTAATTATAATGCAAATATAAATGCAGGTAATGTTAGATAGAATGTGAACATTGACACCAAATAAAAAGGAAAGTTATAGTTTATAGATTCTGTAGTAATTACAAGTTTAAAGTAAGTAATCTGAACAAATCTACAACGAGCTAATGAGTGGTCACCAGGTTATCTTCTATAAATGTAAGACAAAATAAATTCTTTTCTTCTTCCAAATTTTATAAACTCATATACTTCCATGAGTTACTTTTTGTTTGTTTGTTTTGTTTTTTTCTAGACAGGGTTTCTCTGTGTAGCCCTGGCTGTCCTAGAACTCACTTTGTAGATCAGGCTGGCCTCGAACTCAGAAATTCACCTGCCTCTGCCTCCCAAGTGCTGGGATTAAAGGCGTGGGCCACCATGCCCAGCCCATGAGTTACCTTTGATCTTAATGTTTTATCATAGCAACAGAAAGATACTGACACTTACAGTTATAGATCACTATACACGTGTTGGTGGTAAAGTGGTAAGCACGGTTGCCTTCCAGAAGGTTACGGTACCAGAGAGTAGAGAATTACTATAAAGAACAACAACATGTTGGTTTTGGGAAACATGTGGATGGTTTGGAAATTTGAACTAAAAACTGTCTGGGTACAATAAGCACAGCTTAGCAGGCTATTCAAGTGCAAGTCTAGAAGATAATAGTGCTGAGAATGGTGTAGATTATGAAGGTCTAGCTCATGGCATTTCAGAGGGGAGCAATGAATTTAAGAACAATTAGGCAAAAGACTATTTCTCTAATGCCTTGAGACTCTGAGACTAGGCAATGTATAGCAGTGTTAGAATTTCTGTGCGAGAACAGTCTTGGGTGGTCATTTCATGAAGTTATCAATGTTAAACCTGATATGATGGTTTGAATATGCTAGTCCCATGGGAAGTGCTAGTATTAGGAGGTGTGGCCTTGTTCAAGCAATTGTCACTATGAAGGTGGACTTTGAGGTTTCTAGAGCTCAAGCTCTTCCCAGTGTAAAAGAGCCCATCTTCTCCTAGTTGCCTTTGGAACAAGATGTAGAAGTTTCAGCTCCTCCAGTGCCATGCCTGCTGTACCCTGCCATGATTCCTGCCATGATGATAATTGACTGAATCCCAGAACTTATAAGCCAGCCCCCATTAAATGTTGTTCTTCATCAGAGTTGCCTTGGTCAATGGTATTTCTTCACAGCAGTGGAAACCCAGATTAAGACACCTGATTTGCAGTGGAGACCCCAAGACAGTGAAAATGACAAAGCTGAGAGGTATCTGCCAAGGAGAGCTGCATAAGAAAGTGGCACCAGACCAAGAGAGTTGGAAGTTGAAGACAGAAAAGCTGGAGCATCAGAGTCATACACTGAACAAGAAGCTCCGGGATTGGTATTTGCCTTATTGGCTGTTGATCTAGCTTTGTTCCAGCATTTACCCCCTATGCTGCTCTTCCTGCTTTCTGGACTGGTATTACACATTCTGTGTATCTATAAACTGGAAGTCACAGTTTGGCTTGCCTAACAGACCTATACTGCATACACAGTGGTTACACATTCTTCTTTATGAATTGTAGAAGCTTGGAATTTTTCAAGAGAAAAGTTGGCAGGTTAACTCTAACCTAGAATTTTACTCGAAAATTACTGAGAGTCAAAAAGGTATTCAAAACAAAAAATAGAGGCAGATACTCAAATAAGAAAAGATTCTCTTGCCATAATTTACAAAAACCTAATAGAAATTTTGAACAAATAAAACAGATGGACTAGTTTTCAAATTCATCATTGGCAGATCACAAATATGTGATGGGTTATTTATAATTAAAAAAAATAAATGTTTCTTATGTACCAGGAATCATGCTCATACTTACAATTTCCAGGATTCTAAAAGAAAATTAAATTTCTCACAGAAAACATGTCTAGCTCATTTTATCAAGAGATGACAAAACATGGTCTGTATAGTGGAAGTGGTTTGCCAAAGAGAATGCAAACAAACAAACAAAAACAAAATAGAAGACAAATGAGTTAGTCCTGATTCTGTGGAATGTATTTTCTTCCTCATGTGTGTAATTTAACTCAAGGTCTGAAGGAGCTGTGGCAACTGCCTGTAGTCTGCCTTTCCCAGATTCTTATGACAGCTGTTTTACAGCTAGATTTGGCCAGAGGAAGAATTTAAGAGAACATGGAGGACAGGAGCAAGTGTCAGGACAGTTATCTGTGTCCGTCCATTCTTTAAATTGGATTCCCTGTGGCATCACAAACATGTCTCCTCATGCTCAAAATGGAACCCTTTACACATCTAAATAACAACTGTACTGACGTCCAATTTGTTGAACCAATGAGATTTGAGTTTGCTTAAAGGAGTACCAGAGGGAGGTTACTTCCTCAAAAGCAGGAGTATTCTCCAAATCCTGGAACTCTCCACAACTCACTGGCAGCCTCGGAAGGCTACATCTCTCTTTTTTTCCTGCAACTTTATGCTCAGAATCTCCTCACCCAGCATCAGTTGGTTACCCTTTCTCATATGGCAGAGGAATTCTGTTCTCCTGAACACTTGAAGAATTCTTTATCATCTAAAACTTATCCCCCACCCATCAAGAAAATATTCAATCTGGAGGGAAGGCTTCAGTTCCAAGTTTCATGCTATACAACAGTTCCTAGGCTACCTTGCAAGATGGAGAAGCAGTCTGACTCCCTTCTACCACGGCTGTAATGGCTTTTGTAAGCCACCATGGCTAATCATGAAGATCACTTTCCCATGCGGCTGCTTTCATAGGCATTCTAAGTTCTACCTTTCTCCTATCAATTGAATTTGTCCTTTCAGAAGTTGGAGGCTTTGAGATCTAGATTCTTGCCCTCAAGGCACTTTTCCTATTATGCTAGTGGAGGGAATGAAGTTTCCCTTTAATGGTACTAATCTGGCTAACAATTATAGCTAGCTGCCTTTACAACATTTGCCTATTCTGCAACTTTAAAAGTGTTAATGCTCCTTTCCATAGCAAACTGCACAGTATCTATTCCCTCACTGTTGGCTTAAGGACAGCCAGCTACAGCTAAGCTACATCTCAGACGTTACGCTGCCTTGAAATGTCCTAGTTCACCACCTCTGAATTCAGTCTCACTCATGTTTTCAGGACACTAGCAGAAAGAAGGCTTTTTTTTTTTTTTTGTCAGAATGTAACATGAATGAACTCCATCCCAGTTCCAAGTAAAGTCTTTATTCACCTCTGAAACCTCATGAGTATAGTCTTTACTGTGTGATTGTCTGTGGGATGTAAAACCATATCAGAAAGTTTGGTAAGGTAGAGCAGATCAAGGCCCAGGGACTTGGTGGGCACACACCTGAGGCCTAGGTGACTCCCAGATCTCTGCCAGACCCCTGATTTGTAACACACCAAGCTTATGACCCAAAGAGATGTGACCTGTAGGTAGGCCCAACACAGTTCTCTATGCTAATGAGGTACTTAGAAGCCTAGAGGGCTTAGCCAATATGCTTCCCTTCCCAGAAATTCCTCCCTGCAAAAGGTATTTAATCTCAGGCCCACCATGGAGATCCATGAAGAAGGCCCATAGAGCCACAACCTAATCTCCCATACAAGGCCTTTCTGTGCTCCCAGCCATAACTGCCACCAAGCATGCAGCTGCCAAACCTGCTTTGCTGGGACAAGCTGGAGCTACCCTTTTCCTCCTGGTCCTGGGCTAGAAGCAGCCTGCGGGGCCTCTGACTCCATTCTCTGCTCTTCTGTGACTCCCAGCAGCGCCTGGATGTCCAGGAGTGTGAGAACCCCAAGGCCTTGTGGCAGGCCCAGGGACCCCCGAATCAGCTCTGACTTTCCTATGTCTCAGACTGCACTTTCACACCCCCAGAGAAAGTGTCTTCGTGCTGTGCTTCTCTATAGCCCAGCACCTGCCCCTGCAGGTTCATGGCATAAGTGCAGTCAAGCTCCCCCACATTCTGCCTCCCCAAGCAGCCATGCCCAGTGGCAGAGCAGACATGAACATACAACCCTAAGTTGTCTATAAGGATGCTGGTCATCCACATACCCACAAGAATGTCCCTTTAATATTTGATTACGGTATTATGCACTTTACTTTTCTATAGCTCCCTATTCTAAAAATTTCCCTACACAAGAGATTCAAAGACATACACACTAAACAAGCAAACTCTCACAGCCATGACCCCCTACTTCTTGTACTACTTTTATGTGATTAGTTACTTATTTCACTGCTTTGCCAAAATAACAAAAAAAAAAAAAAAAAACTAAAGAAAGGGTTAATTTTGGCCTATGAGCTTGGTTGTAGCTGTGGTTGTCTGAGCATGAGGTAACTCACCACATTTCTAGACAGTCACGAAGGGGAGAGATGATGATGCTAGTGTTCTCAAGACTTTATCTCCTTGTATTTAATCAGTAACCACAGCCCATGCGATGGTGCTGACCATGTGGGGAGAAGATTTTCTATTCTCGGTAAAATCTCTCTGGAAATGTCCTCACAGACGTACACACAGGTATGGACGGACATTACTTTCTCTATATCTATCCAAGATGTTAATTTGGATTAGCCATAGCATGGATGAAATGTTCGAGTAGAGGAACTTTTAGACTGAGACAGAAATGTTTTGTCATTGCGCTTGCCAAAGAGTATGTCCTTCTTAAAGTGAAAAATCCATTCAGTGTAACCCCAAGTGTCATCCCAGTCTTAGCAGTCTTGACACTGCTCTAAAGTACAGTGTCCTCTGAGAATAATGGCAATCTTAGCTGTGAGCCCTCATAAGATTGATTATTGAATATATTTTGAATATACAACAGCCTGCAGTGAACATTCCCATTCTAAAGGAAAGAAAGGGGGGGAGCAAACCAACCAGGGCAACATAAGACAAACCCTTTAGGACAAATAACAGCCTCTATTCTGTCATACTGGAAATTCCTGGCATTTGGTGGATTTATCTGAACTCCAACTCCAGTTAGAGAGAACCTGATCCTACAGCCCTTCCATCTTTATCATATGTGAACATTATCTTGCAATGGTTCCACTCAGTGTTAATCTCTTCCCTGAGCAGATGGCCAAGGTTCCTTGTATTTCCAACATTCTTGGTTTACCTTTTCAACTTAGATGTCACTTTTACAACTTTGTTACCAGTCTCCTCAAAGGGTCCTTGCAGAAAACCCAACTTAGTATTAGCCTTTGAAGTATTATCATTCTTGTCCCAGATTCCAGTAAAACCAGTACCATGTGGGCAATGCAGATTCTATTTCCAACACAAAATTTACCAAAACTCCCTTGGACCGTGTCTATCTTGGTCTGTAAGTGCCATGTCTGTACTGGCCTATAAGTGCTGGGGAATCATTTCCCTATCCAATCATCTTCCAGACCTCCATCTTCCCTAACACCCTCTTTTAAAAGCAAAGATTTTCAAATACGTTTGTACTTTCAAACCCTAGAGCCATTAATAGGCAGGGTCTCCCTCAAAAACATCATTCTCATTTTCTGAGGATAAAGAACTCAGAGAATCTTTGGGTGATAATTTCTTTATCAATTGCAGTTGCTTTGTCAGCAGTTGTCTACTCTGCTCTTTCAGCAAATCACACATCTTATGCATCCTTGTATTTTGTTTCTTCCACTGTCTCAGTGTGAATGTCTCTAAACCTTGTGAGCATTGACAATGTCACAGCCTGGAAACGATGCTGCCTTGACATTTCCTCCACCAAGTCAGAGAGCCAGTTACTGTCACCTATAACCTTGCTCACATTAGACTCATCAGAGCTACCACCTCACTATCGTTACCAGTCCGGCTGTACTAATGATTTTTCTTATCACCTTGATGAAATACCTCATGAAGATATCCTAATACAAAAGGGTTACTTGTTGTTTGTGCTTTGACATGTTACCTATCATAACATGGATGTTGTTGTGAGAGACTCTGTGGTAGCAAAAAGTCTACTACAGTGTTTCTTAGCATGATGTGGATGAAGAGTGAACCTAGGAAAAGATCACAATCAGGCCAGAACCTAGATGACAGTTCTGATGATGAATTGGGGAAATCATTAGTGTTTTTCCCCCTGAGGTTTTACATTTTAACTTTCCTCTTACTTTCACTGCCATACTTACACAGAATGATAGAGGAAATCTTGCCGTCAATCATTTAAAAATGTTCCTATGAGACAAATATGTCAGCGTTGTTATAAAAGCTTAGTCTGGCTGTGCTGGCCTATAATCACAACTACCTGAAAACCTGGAGAGGAAGAAATTTTAAAGTCATCAGAATGATTTCAAGGCTAAGCTGGGAAACTTGGTGAAATCTTCCAGAAAACAAAACAAAAATAAAATACAAGATAAAAATAGATCGTAATAAAATGATGAAGTAGAGTTCAATGGGGGAGCATTTCCCTACTGCTCATGCACACACACACATGAGGAGAGGGAGAGGGAGAAAGGAAGGAATATGATAAAATCAACAAGCAGGTAGGGAATAAAGAGATGTCAAACCTGCCACTGAGAAGCAAGTCATTAACCATGAATTACAGGAATCCATAGTAAAGGCTGACAACTTATGAGAGAAAATGAAAGGCCTTGGAAGATAAGAAAAAAATGTAAGTGGGAGATGATTTATTAGCTCAGTTGCCACAGGTTAATACAGTGTAATGAATTATTTCAGTCATTCCTGTTTCCAAGGAAACTGCCGTTAACTCATCTTATGGTTACATATGTTGTAATCACATACACTACAGGATGTAACATACTGTTGTCAGTTTGTGCTCTGTCAGCCTTCTAAATTCTCATGTGGTAAATGAATGAACAGCACTTTCATTGTGGAGTTAATATAAAACATTAATTTAGATTTTTTTCTCAGGATATTGACTCTATAGTTTAAAGTAGATCACCATAAACTCATTTTTTTAATCTGTTGGTCAGTTCTTACTAAATTAGTAAAGCATTTCATTAATAATAATCAGGAGTTATTTGTTCGTATCAGTTTTATGTTTTTTTCTTATATAATACATGTTCTTGGAATGTAAACATAAATAGTCAAGTCAAGTTTATAACTTTCCAAACTGAATCATAGAAAAACAAAATCATTTCTCCACATTTTCTCTAAAAGTTTATGAAAAAGTTATGTAACATTTAAGTTTGAGACTAGCTGAATATTTTTATATCTGCCATTCACCATGTGCAGTATTTCATGAGGTATTTGAAGGTATCTAATGCCTTGGGATAACCCAACTGCATAAATAGAAAAGCATAATATTCCAAAAGAATTTCACCACTAACCTGACTGGCATCAAGTAGAGGTGATAAGACCTCGAATGGGCTGAGTCTGATAATGAAGACGCAAAATTTCTCATTGGGACTTAAAGGCATTTCATAGCCCTGGCAGAGAAAGAATATTACGTGTCGGAATATAAACCTGCAAGCCTTTGTGGACAGAAGAAGGAGGCGTCCTCAAGCTGCAGGTAATCCCTGAGAAACTTTCAGATTGCTGGAGAAAAACAAACTCCTTTAAAGTTAAAGAAAAAAGATATCCTTTGAGGGTACATATAGATCTCTGATATTTTTCCCCAAATATTCATAGTATATTGATGTAATGATGTGACATTTATAGTCAATAATGATGTAGGATGAGTCATATAAAGAAGATCAGCAGATATTGAAATATCCATCAAGCAAAGAGCTTCTGCCACTGGCCAGGGCTGGTGATGGCCAGGCCCTATAGAGGAGATAAGGAGTTGGGGAAGAAGGGGTGAGCCAGGAATGGTGGCTGTGGGGAATCTTGCGGCCTGACTGACCAGCCGTCGTGGTACTTCTTTATTTAGACAGAACTCAGTAGACAGGGATAGATTCATGTCGTTCCAAAACATAGATCGTATTATTTGTATTATTTTGTCCCTGCATGTGTGTTTTAACTTCCTCTTGGTCATAAGTTTACTCATCATTGATAAACAGGGACAGAACAGAGTTATCATTTACAATCATTTTTCTTCATCAACCCCATAACCCAATTTTTAAAAATCTAGAGGTATATTTTGCCAAAGCATGACGGCCCACTCTCAGGCTGGTAGTCCTTGTGGTTTCAAGCACATTAGATAGAAAGAAAATCTCCAAGGCAGCCTGGGTGGGTTGTGATGTCCCAAGCAGTGTGTTCTTAACTCTTAATGGTTTGAGTGATAATTGTCGTTAGGATCAGGAAAAAAAAAAAACCTTCAGGCCAAAGCTGCTACAGTTATCATTTAATTTCTGCCAATTTCTGCTTATATTTTATATCTTTGTAGAATTATTCATATGTCTAATGTTGTTATTCTTTTGTTCCTTGGTCATGCAAAGGATACCACAGTGGCACTGCATAAGCAACTTTTTTAGAAGGAGACATATTAATAGCTAATTCTTTTATCATTTTCTACATCAATCTTTGTCCATCAGTATAAGCTCCTTTGTAGGGCAAAGATAACTCCAACCAATATAACTTTGTTGCTCTATCTTTTCTTGGAGAGGCATACGATATGTGGCCCCAAAATTTATATGTAGCATAATTACCTGAGTGTATAGTAGAAAAGGGCTTTAAATTTGATCTGCTGTCAACATCTCTAGACCACTGAATCTTGTTGATCTTTTTAAGTTTACTTTTTTCTGATTATCTTGTTCTTTAGTAAGTAGTGGGGCAGATGTTCCAAGAATATCTTGGAGTCTGTGTCTCATAAGGAGATCTCTGGCATCTTTATTTGGGTCACAACCTTCAGGGCATAAGGGAGATCTTCAACTAAGGTCAGATATAAGTATCTCCCTACTAGCAGGAGGAATAGTATGCTCAGGAAATTCCTGGGGAAGCTTAGAAACAGTACTCCTAAGAGAAGGCATAAATGATTCATACGAAATTTCCTGTCGATCCACTATCCCAAGTTGTACGAATATTAGAAGTTCCCCAGGCATGCAATATGTGGATGAAGACTAAACCAAAAGAGAAGGACAGCACCACAGGGATTGCATCATAGGGCTCAGCTTTGCTGGATCTCTGTCAAGAGGCTGTGCTGGCTTTATGACTGTTGCTGTTCTCACTAGTTACAGCTCTTCCCCCCAGAGAAGAATGGACCAATCTCAATCTCCATCTGAAGGTTTTCCCAATTACAGAGAATGTGGGACTGGGAAATGTTTTTAGATTCTTGACTTTGTTAATACTGCTATTCATATGTCTCCATCTCAATCTTGCAAGCAAATTGGTTTTGCTATAAATATTTTAAATATCCTCAAGAAAATACTAGCAAATTAAATTCAGCAATTTTTGATAAGTATTAGAACATCAACTAACAATTTATCAATGTGACTGTTTCATGAGATAAACTTTCTTTTATTTTTTACATTTTTAATTAAAGTATAATTATATTACTTCCCCCTTGCCTTTCTTCCCACCAGTCCCTGCCAATGCCCTCCATCTCTTCCCATGTCCCTGACCCATCTCTCTAATCCCTGTTAATCTCTTTTGCTTTGATTATAATTACTACACGCAAACATATGTGTGTGAATATATGAACATACACACAAATATATGCATATAGATATATACACTTACATATGGATACATTTAAAAAACGACCTGCTTAATTCATTTTTTGTTGTTTGTGCATATATGGTTACAGGTTTGTTCACTTTGTATGGGATACCCATATATGGTTACAGGCCTGTTCTCTTTGTATGGGATACCTATATATGGTTACAGGGCTGTTCACTTTGTATGGGATACCCATATATGGTTACAGACCTGTTCACTTTGTGTGGGATACCCATATATGGTTACAGACCTGTTCACTTTGTGTGGGATACCCATATATGGTTACAGGGCACTTTGTGTGGGATACCCATTCAGAGATCTGTGACTGAGAGAGGCTGATTCTCCTCTCAACAGTCATTGCAATAAGGGTGGTGCCCAGTGAGATTTTTTTTCCATCCTCACTAACATCTCAATTAAAAGTCAGTTGCCATGGTGGGCATCTATTCTGTTAATGTCCTTTCCTACAGGCTACTGCCTTCATAAAGATTTTATCACATGAGACTGGATTTTAGGTCAAATACTGCCTAATATTAGCTTTGTTTGTCTTTTCCTTTGTTATTAGTTATTTTATTTACTCACATTTCAAACGTCCTTCTTTCCAGTCTCCCCTATACAAACATCCCACCCCACTTCCCCCTTCTCTCTAAGAGGGTGCTAAACACCCACCCACCCACTCTGGTCTCACCCCTCTAGCATCCCCTTTCTCAGGGGCAAGAAGCCTCTACAGGACCAATCGCTGTGCCAGATAAGGCATTTCTCTGCTACATATGTACTTTGGTTGTTGTTTTATTCCCTGGTCACTTTGAGAGGTGTGGTTAGTTGCTATTGTTGTTCTTCCCATGAGCTTGCAATCCACTTCAGTTCCTTCAGTCTTTCCCTTAACTTTTTCATTGGGGTCTATGGGCTCAGGCTCAGTCCAATGGTTGGGTATGAGTATCTGCATCTGTATTGGTCAGGCTCTTGCAAAGCCTCTCAGAAGACAACTAACTATATCAAGCTCTTGTCTGAAAGTACTGCTTGGCATCAGCAATAGTGTTGGGGTTTGTAGTCTGCTGATGGGATGGGTCACAAGGTGGGGTTATTCTTAGGTTACGTCTATTCATTATGTCCTGAATTTTCCAGGTTTTTTTGGGTTAGGAGCTTTTTGCACTTTGTATTTTCTTTGACTGTTGAGTCAATATCTTTGATGGTATCTTCTATGCCTGGGATTCTCTCTCCTATTTCTTGTATTCTGTTGGTGGTGCTTGCATCTGTAACTCCTCATCTCTTTCCTAGGTTTTCCATGTACAGAGATGCCTCCTTTTGTGGTTCCTTTATTGTTTCTATTTCCATTTTTAAATCCTGGATGGTTTTGTTCAATTCCTTCACCTGTTTATTTGTGTTTTCCATGTATTTCTTTAAGGGATTTACTTATGTGTTTCCTCTTTAAAGGCTTCTACCTGTTGACCTGTTTTCTACTATATTTCTTTAAGGGAGTTATTTATGTCCTCCTTAAGGTCCTGTATCATCTTCATGACAAGGGATGGTAGGTCAGAATCTTGCTTTCCAGTTATGTCAGGTTATCCAGGTCTTAGTGTGTTTGGAGAACTGGGTTCTGATGGTGACAAGTGGCATTGGTTTCTGTTGCTTATGTTTCTCTGCTTGCCTCTTGTCATCTGGTTATCTCCAGTATTAACTGGCCTTGCATTTCTAACTGGAGTCTGACCCTCCTGTGTGCCTGTGAGCCTGATTATGATGGACCTCCTTGGGAGTCAAGGTGTCTCTGGGTGTGGACATGGGGATGGTGCTGGAGCACTTGATCTGCCTTCTGGCACAGTTGTGTATCAGGAGCAAGGTGTGTCTCCGACAGGACAGATAGGTCCTGCCTCAGCTGGGCTCCATGGTGTCCCGGTTAGGTCAGGTAATTGGGGGAGAGATCTCACCTGAAGGCCTGGTTATGATGGACCGTCTGGGAGTCAAGCTGACTCTGAGTGTCATATTAACTTTGTAGTTTTGACAGAAGAACTTTTTAAAGGCATAAGCTATTTTATTTATAAGATAGAATATTAGTGATATTATCATTATAAGTTTGTGTGTATCATTTTAGAGAGGCTTTGTAAATTTTATTTAAACAACTGTGGTAACAATGTTTGAATTAATTTAACTTTTAAAAAATGCTGGTATGAAAAAGTTAATATTTAGTGTTGAAAAGAATAAATAAACAAAAACTAGGCAAAAAATTATTAGGTACTGTAAACAAGTGGAATTTTTCTTATGTACACAAGTTTGGTTCATCATTAGAGAATGAATTAATATAATGCATAACCTCTACCTCAATAGACTAAAAAAGATTATGCATTCATATTAATAAATGAAGAACACTGACAATATTTACTTTAACAAAGATTTGTACTTGAGTGCACAAAGAACTTTTTGGTATGTATGTATGTATGCATATATGTATATGTTCATTAGTGTATAAAGTGGTATGCATACCTGCATCTAAGCATGCTTGTGTATAGCAGAGTTACACATTTGGGTGTCTCGATCTTTCAATTTCCACCTTATTATTTGAGACAAAGTCTCTCACTAACCCTGAAGGTTGGCTAGATGAGCTAGTCAGAAGATCCTAGAGAAGACCATCCTCTTCATCTCTGCATTACAGGCATGTGCTATTGCTCCTGGTTTTAAAGTGAATGCTGAGGACATGTACACAGGTTCTCAGGCTTCTGTGGCAAGAACTTTGCTAATTGCACCAACTACCTAGCTATAGGTACAAAATGGCCCTCCTAAATGGTAATGCTGGTGACATTGTCCTAAACAGAAGGACATTGAGAAGGCAAATTAGAATTGTTATTAAGTAAACAAGCTTACAGGCAGTTTTCTGTTTACCAACAAAGCAGATTTCAGAAGGTGATTTCAGTTAAGCAGAAACAACCTCCCCCTATTTTTCCCCAAAGGTCAATTACATGGGCAAGGGCTTTTTGCTTCCAGTCAATCTAACATCCTGTATCAGCTCAGAGTGTTGACACATAAAATCGTGTAACTTTTCTTCTTTGTTTATCTTCTTTCTGTGCCCAACAGATATCATTGGCACATTGATTCCTAATAAAGATATCTCTCTACCTACGAAATGTCTAGTTTGGGTGGACTTATTGAACCCTTGCTTGTATTTGCTACTATATAGTGAATATTAAAAAAAATTTCTGAAAAATATAATAAAGAATGGTAATATCTGCAAAATAGAGTTATGAATCACATATGTTACATACATGAATGGTTTCAAAAAGATTTTGTTTATTCTTATTTTATGTGTGTGTCTCAAGTGCATGTATTCATATGAATCCCATGTTTGCCTGGTACCCATAGAAGACAGAACCGTATATAAGAGTCTCCGGAAATGGAATTTCAAACTGTTGTGAGACACTATGTCGGGACTAGAAACAGAACTTGATTCTCTGCAAGAGTAACAAGCATTCTTCACAATTGAGCCAACTCTTAATTCTCCTTGGAAATTTTTATGACAGGTCATTAGTTTTATAAGAGAGCATTACAGATAAGAATGCAAAATTACAGGTTTCATCAAGATACTTTAAAATGGTAATGCTGAAGCTAAGCACATTTCTGTCTAAATTAAATGATGAAAAGAGCTTCAATCTCTTTGTTTGCAAAGCCATGGAGACAGAACATAGAGGTGTTGGGGAAAGGCCTAGTGAGAGGCCTGTAAATGTCACCTAAGGAAATCTCAGAAGAGTTTATACTCTTCAAGCAGAAACGGTGGAGACCAGTGCTAAGCATAAGCTGTCTTCAAATTCTTGAACATCTGTTTGGACATTATTGAAAGGACATTAAATGCATCTCTATTGGGATTTTTCTAAGATTGGGGAAGGAAGCTCAAAGAGAGAAAGAGTCAAGTTTGCAATAAAGGGAGACCTTTTCTGTGGCCGTAACTTAAATGACAACAAGAACTGGCCCTGTGGTTTCCTCATTTTCACAATCCCTGAAGTGTTCTGAATACAATCTGGGAAAATGCATGGCAGAGGAAGTATGTGGCAACTCGCACTTTGGTTGGAAGAGAGGATTAAATACCCTCTAGGCTCCCTTCCAGCCCCAAGGTTATGATATTATGAGATCAGAAGTTTCCAAGAGAGCTTTAAACTTCCTACGACATGGAAGGCATTCCTATAAAAAGTGATTGGTTTTTATTAAATTTGGTTCAGATTACACAGCAAAAAGTAAAGTGGAAAGGAAGTCTGGAGACAGAGTTCTGTTCCAAGCTTTCCAATAAATTCACTCATTCATAAATTCAGAATTTATTGAGTGTCTCCTATGTGTCAGGAACTTATACTTAAAAACTAAAGAGAAAAGCCAGGGTCTGTGTCATTTCTGGTCTAAAAGATGAAAAAAATGGCTTAGTCAAATATTAGAATGCAAAGCAACAAACAGCAGGCATGTGGATTCTTTACAATGGCTTCCCACAACTCAGGAGCCTCTTGCCAAGGATTGTGAATAAATGCATGGGAGCACTAATCATGGGCATGCAGTTATGAGGCATTTCCCACAGATTTAAGGAATTGTAAACAGTTTAATATTGTTGAGGCTTAGAGTCCAAGAAGCAGAAGATTAGACTAAGAACGTCAAAGTAAGATTAGCAATGATTTCGATCACCATTCCCAAAAGTTTGAATAACTCTTTGAAAGTAAGTAGAAATCAATGAAAGAAATTTAATTGAGGTTGTAATGCAGTTGGCACTCTCCATCTGTGAATTTGGCTGACCATAGTTGAAAACTACTTAGAGAAAAACTGTGTTCGTAGGGAAACTGGACAGTTGGTTTTTTTTTTTTTTTTTTTTTTTTTTTGTCATTATTCTCTGAACAACATTTAATGAAAAATTCTATCCTGTAAGCAATAAAAGAGTTGAAATGTTAAATTGTGAGGGATATAGGCATGGCTACAAACATTACATTGTATATGTCAGTTTTAGCTATCTCCAGATTGTGTTTCCTATGAGGTCGTAGAGCTAATCTCTGAACACTGAGAAATAACTTTAGCCAGTTTCTCATTCAGAAACCATCGCCAGTCAGTTTCATGAGGGAAGGGATGGTGAAAACTTAAACAAGAAAAGACAGACAGTTAAGAGAATTAATTGACTTTTCAGGAGTGGCTAAAGAAATGAGAAAAAATTATGAAGAAAGGGGGCCAGCAAGTAGACAGAGTCAACAGGGTGTAGAGCTGGAGTGAAGGAACTGGTATAATTATCTAGAACTAAAATCAATCCAGTTTTCAGAAGTGATTACCCAACATGAAGAAAGCAAAAGAAAAATTCTCAAAAATGTTTCAATCCAACAATGACATCAAACAAAACCTTTTCCTGTTTGAAGTTTGCTCCCTAGACTACTAGGGACTAAATCAAAAGTTCTGAGCTTGCGACTTCTAGTTCAGGAATCTTACAGTGCAGATTGTTGGGTTATCTATAAACACAGATTCTATTTCTTGGCAGGGAGGAGGAAGGAATAAGACAAGGAACAAATATAAAACTGTGCAGACCCTTACGTGTAAGAGAAGCAACTGAGGAGAAACAAGACTTCATTAATCAGAACCCTGACCAAATCTCCCACTGAGAGTGCACAACAATGCTGGATAATTCATAAAAATGTATTTAAACACATCAACAGGATAGAAAAAAATGTTTTGTTTAAAAAAAACAAAAACAAAAACAAAAAACCTGTCAGAGAAGACACAGTGAAATGGGAATCTGAATTGTAAACAGTCAATTGAAGCTGTGTTCACTCTAAGGGAATTCGCCTAAGTGTGATATGATAGTGTTTGGTTTTCATTTTAAATAATGAAAAGATTACAGATTTATCATCCCTCTGAAGACCTTTATCAAGAGAGCCACAGCATCACACAGCAGAAGATAGGATCCTGGAGTTGGAAAAAGCCTTCATTTCTGAAGACCAAAAGTAATTCTTATTTCTTTCCCTGTAGAGTTTACCGAAGGTAAAACCCACACTATAACTCACACTTGCCTCGAGTCTGGAAATCAGGACAGAGTTGTTAAACTATTTGAGAAGGTAGAATGGCAATGTTATAGCATGTCTTGCTTAGCAACTCTGACCAAGATGAAGTTGTAAAGGGATGTGGTATGGCCTTCAAGTTATAAACATAAGGCTAGACTAGCAGGTGAAAGATCTATAACCTAAAATTCAAGGTTTTGTGTTTGTATGAAAGGAGAAACACAGGAGTGATTTTTGTCAAAAAGTCACGTGGGAGAGAAAGGATATGCAGTTCTGAGCACAGGATTGGGGTCTAGCTGCTTCCGGCTGTATTGGGGATATCATAGGATTAGTGTGAATGATGGTGGGGTTTCCAATTTTTATAATGTGTGATCAGATATGGTTCTCTGAATCTAGATTTATGTATCAGGAGGACTTTGCTCACTGGCGTCCACATAGCAAGTTGACAAGTAACCTGGACAAATGAGTCACCAGGTAGACTAAAGAGAAGCTTATACATACAAAAATAAAAATGATATTATTAAAGGAGTAACTACAGGTTTTATGTCAGAGTTTTAAAATGATTTTAAATTAAATTTGTGAGATGAGGCACCCAGGGAAAATACAAGGATTAATATCAGAGCAAGCACGTTAGAGGAAGGGCTGTCTGTAAAACGTGAGGTTTTTTCTGTTATTGGTTCCCTGGGGAATTGTAAAGATTTAATATTGAACGGAAGAGTCTTGGAGGGCAGCATCAGAGAACAATGAAAGGTCTGAGTATTTTCATTATTGTTGCTGTTGTACGTTGTCCCACATTCCTGAGATCTGTTGTGGATGAAGCTGAATAGGAAGGAGGATTGATCTTTAAGAGAGAAGAATGGTTACCAAAACCATTAAGAAGGAAATTTCTGGATTATAATACACTACGAACTGTTAGGTTTGAGCTAATTTTTTTTCCCGTCAGAAGAGATTTATTAGGAGATCTGTAATATCTCACTATAAGCAATAGATAAGATCCTTAGGAGATGGAGCCTTCGTTTCTAGAGAACACAAGGAATTTCTTGTTTTTAGAAACTTCCAGTGGAAGAAGAAGTTTCCATGACATATGACTTAGCTCACATGCTTGGGGCCACAGAATGTCCTATAGGGATATTCAAGGAAAACTAAGGTTTCCAAAGTATTTCCCTTTTCAATAAAGATAGAAAAAACAATGTTTCTCCTCATCACCCTCACCCCTCTCCAAAAGAAGATGAAGTCAGAGAAGAAGGAGAAGAAGAAGAAGAAGAAGAAGAAGAAGAAGAAGAAGAAGAAGAAGAAGAAGAAGAAGAAGAAGAAGAAGAAGAGGAGGAGGAGG
>NC_034599.1:87594628-87599278 GCF_900095145.1 Mus pahari
GAGGAGGAGGAGGAGGAGGAAGAGGGAGGAGGAAGAGGAGGAGGAGGAGGAGGAAGAGGAAAAACAGATCAAAAAGTATTATTTTTCAAATTTGTATCCTATGTGTTAAAAACAAACAAACAAACAAAACAAAACAAAATAGTGTAGAACAAGACAAATATATGCTTTACTTAAGAATTCATACACACAGGCCAGGCCTTCCTTGGAGTGTCTAGGGGTTGCAGCAAAGCTCACAATGAAGATTTAATTTTAATTAAATACTTCCCATTTCTAGACTGGGAAAAAAACAAAGAAAGCCTAAGCCTTGGGAAGTGACACATCCAGGCAATGCTATTGATGAACTTCAAGAAATAAGCTCACCAACAAAAGTTACAAAAACACCAGGAAATGGCCACATATGAGAGAATCAGGATAGGGTAAATAACAGACAGATATGCTGCAGTTATTAAATTGGAACCAGCAGGTGCAGGATGGAAAGGAACTATGATCAAAAGGTTGATTGCGCTCTGGTTTCAATGTTACGTATCAATGTTTCGGAGTACCTCATTATGAAATAGATGACTTTTGTGCTTTTATGGATCAGTTAAAAAGATTAATTTACAGATAGGTCCACTAGTAATACCTGTAATTCCAGCACTTGAGAGGCTAAAACAGGGATTATTACTGCAAGGCCAGTCTGAAATGCATGATGAAATGTCTAAAATAAAATAAATAGATAATGAAAAAATCCAAACAAACAAAAGAGTGAAATAAATGGAAAAAGAAAAGAAAATGTTTAACAAAAAATAGCACTATGAAATGTGGTAAAACAGAAAAAGTAGGAAAACAATAGGCATACATAAAGGAAGCCAAATAAGCACAATTTCCAGAAGTTGAAAACATACTAATTGACAGAAAGAATGCATTCAAATAAAGTATATGTTAAACCTGGTATTTCTAAGAGAAGGACCAGTTCTATAAATTTTGAGACAAATTTGGAGGAAGCTTTAACTAAGCACTGACCAGGACTCTGGCCAGGACCATAACAGGGTTCTCAGAAAATGATAACTGAGTCACATGTTGCAAAGGTTTATAACACCCATACGGCCACCGTATTTTCCATCAGATCCAACCGCAGGCTAGCATATATCCTGACATACTTTCTACCTGGGTACCTCCTGTCTACATCTGCTTGTGGCAAGCTTACATCTTGACCTATTTCCCGGCCTCATACCTTCTGCTCACATGTAATCAAGAACATCAGGGGCAGGTGGGTCAAACTGAATCTTAACTGTTTTTAATGCAGAGACTTTGACCTGCAAGGTATATTTTTCCTCTTTGGTCTACCATTAGCCTAAAAGGTGTATTGTTCTTGTTCCTGCTTTGGTCTTCCATTGGTACATTGACTAAAGGTATCTAATCTCTACCTGCTTCAAAAAGTAGAAGACAGATAGACCCAACCACAGTGAGCACAAGAGAATAACAACAGGATTGAGGAGATAGAGAACTGGTAGGCAAGTGATAGGACACAGGGCTGAGCAAGGGTTCCTCACTTACAAGTGGAAAGACTAGAGAACAAATCCAGTTTCTGCTTCCAAAACTGGCTTCTGGTTCTCCATCAAAACAGGGTAATCATGGAAGGACTGAAGCAGATGACTCCAGTACATCTCTTAGAAGTGATAACATTTCCCAGGGTTCAGTCTTTATCTCAACCTCTGATTCTCCTAGCTAGAAAGGCTACAGAGAATAAAAGAGTGGACATCACAGACACACACAGACACACACAGACACACACAGACACACACAGACACACACACACACAAAACACTCGCGCAAGAGAGAGAGAGAGAGAGAGAGAGAGAGAGAGAGAGAGAGAGAGAGATTAACTAATCCAAACCCACTATATGTCTCCAACCTTAATCTTACCTCCTTTACTCTATTTGGCTTCTAGAATGTCCTTTAAATTCATCTAGAAAAAAAAAAGTATTCTTGATAACATCAAGTTAAACATCTAAGATTTTAAGTATCAAAATTTCTTTTTAGTTGAAAGTCCCAACCATATCACCCTCCAATGAAGCTTAGAGAGGATAGTACTCAGAGGCTTCCACTCTAAGTCATCTGAGGAAAAAAACAAAAACAAAACCCCAAAATCTAAAAAGAACACATCTCATGAAAAAGCCTCCAGCCCTTACAACTACACACGAAATATTTTGGGAGACTCAGAAGGAATGCCAAAAGGAAAGAGGAAAACCCTATAATAAAATAATCAGTATTCTTAAGAAAATGAGAAGCATGGTATGCCATAAAAATATTAGCTCAGCACTATGAAATAAATGTGTGGGGGAATGAAAGGAAGATCTTCCTGAATAAAAATATAATAGCGGCAATGAAATTCTTTAAAGAAGTGTTAAAAAAATAAACGGAGTCAAGAATGTAAATCCAAAGAGCAAAGTACAAGAGAAATTTGCTTTGAAACTTCACTTGAATGTGTTACTTTTAGAATGCCCACAGGGTCAAGGGGCCATTGGGGGAGGGGAAGCTTTCAAAGGAGGATAGATATAGCATAATGATATAAAGGGTAAAAAGAAATAGAACAGCAGATTGAACTGGGGAGCTAGGTAAGAGTGGGGGGGGTATGTGGAAGGGAAACAACACTAAAGATCATTTTTTAAAAACCATGGAAACCTGATAAATGGAAGCTGCCTAGAAGAGTATAAAGTTTAAATGAAGTCACCCCGAACAGGGCAACAGTGACCCTTGTAGACAGAATAGCACATAAACATCTCAGTTGCACAAGACTCCCTCTTTTAGTATTATCAGCCAGTAAAGTCTCATAGATCCCAGCAAATATTAAAGGTTACTGTCATTGTTCTTGCTGACCCTTCAAAGATTGATAGTAAGGCCTTATTGCTGAAGACAGCATACAGTGGAACGAATATTAGAATGCTTTCCTTCATACTGCATGGAGAAATCAAACTGATATGCACCTGGAGACTTGATTTCTACTGGTTGCCTTTCATAGTGCTGGAAGGAGCTGTGCACACTCCTGGAGGAGATTAATGATCTGACTCACCCAGCTGGTGACGTTCAGTAATAACCGAACTGGCAAGACACAGTTGTTGGCTCAATAGTGGCATGAATGCTATGAACTAACCACCCACTTTCTGATTGAATTTAAGGACTGTTCCACAAGATGAAACCAGTGAGTAAAAAGGCCACAGGCTCTAGGGAGAATCTATTACTGTTAGTCTACTAATATTACTGTTATTCTACTAAATGGATACAGTATTAAACTGAATCCTAATGACTTATTGTTATACTCATAGGCTATTGTTCCCATAGATATATTCATGCATTTCCCAATACTTATGAGAGATGATTCTTTTTGCAGTAGTTGTATGTAATTTTACACAGAGACCCACAACTTGTCAAAGTCCAGAAAATATAAGACTGGAATTTTCATCCTTACTAAAGAAAATATCTATATGAGTGATCATTATAGAAGATCGGTCAGGAAGATTGCAAGAGCCAAAGGTAATAGACAACTACAACAAAAATGTTTTTTGTACATAAAAGGGCAAAGTCAATCTAGATAGATAAAATATGAAATTAGTTAACTGAAAGATATGTGAATAAATAAATTGGAGCCTATCACAGAATAAGGACTTAGTATTGGGTTCAGGGTGGAAGCCAAGAAAACTCACTTCAAAGACAGAAGCTTAAAAATGAAAGCATTATTTTCTGTGCATGCAGGGAGGCAAGTTCAGGATCTGAACTACATTCCCAAAGGGAGACTATACAATATTTTCATAGGAACACCAAGCAAGGGGGATGGAGTCAGCTGTTGCATTGACCAATCATATTTTGGCACAAGGGGTTAAAAAAGAAAGTTAACTTGGTGATTGGGCCTTATCCAGGTTATCTGATTTCAAGGTCACCAATTCAGTCAGATCCCCTCATGGACTCTGACCTGGAATTTACAATAATAATGGAAGAAAGGAGTGAACAAGCTTCACTTAAATCAATTAAGTCACCAAACAGCAGCACATTTAAGGCTTGTGTGCCTTAGTTTAGGTAACAGGGTAACAATATCTCCCCTCTTTACATCCTTTACTGGTTAACAGACAAATAAGAAACATTTGAAGAAGCAGGATACTCTGAGTTGGGTTCTGGAGCCTGGAAACACGAACTTAGTTTTGACCGTGATAGCAAGATGGAACTTGTTTCTGTGATGGCTAGATTTGGGAAACTGTCACCTAACGGTAGAGAATGTGAAAGGCAGTGTAAAACTAGAACATGTAAAAAAGCAAAAAACAAACAACAAACATATGGTTTGCTGAAGTCTCAAAGGGAACAAGTGATAACAATGAGGAACCACCAACTGAATTATGATTTATTCTAGAACTCATAGAAGAATCCAGAGCTGAGCTTTAGAAATCCCACTGCAGCTGAGAGAAAAGCTAAAGATGAGGCTGTTGCAAATCTAAAGCAGGATTAATGCTGGCCACAGGCTCTGTCAGTCAGCACTGGTTAACCAAAATATAGAAACTCATTTGGTAGGCCGGGCGGTGGTGGCGCACGCCTTTAATCCCAGCACTTGGGAGGCAGAGACAGGAGGATTTCTGAGTTCGAGGCCAGCCTGGTCTACAAAGTGAGTTCCAGGACAGCCAG
>NC_034599.1:87599321-87625628 GCF_900095145.1 Mus pahari
AAAAAAAAAAAAAAAAGAAATTCATTTGGTGAAACTTTCTTTTTTAAACAGTTGAGTGTTTCTTTGAAAATTTTTCCAATTTAGGTAGGTAGTATATGCTTGTGAAGATGGCCACTATGTAAACTGTGACCATTACAGAAGAGACACTTCGTGCTGAGCTCAACCAGGCGGTCATGTGATTCAAGGGTGCAGACACTGCTGCATGGTTAACGAGAAAAGTGCTTTGTATTAAGAAGGTCCTCTCAGAATCACTTTGTGAATTTCAGCTGGGGATTATGTACATAATTCTGCATAATGGACTGAAGGACAGAAAATGTGAGCTGTCAGTCCTTGTTTTTTACAACTGAACTCAGCCAACACATTAAATTAGTTCTTTTGGTATTATGTATACAAACATTCTGTTTTCTCATTGGGAGATTAGTCTCCCATTCCCTCTCTGTGGGAAACTGGTTTCTGCCTGTTTATTATCATGCCATCATTGGTCAACCAGGAATAATTTAGGCAGCATCAGTATTATTTTAAAACTGTTAATTTAGCATTATGGTGTAATGAAATTCCTTTGCTCTTAAGTTTTTTTTTTATATGCTGTAAGAAGTTAATGAGTGTGGCAGTTAGAACTGTGTGAAAGGCACAGGCAACCAGAAACAGATTTATATGAAAAAAATGGTTTTGTGTCATTAGGTCACTGAAACCCACCGACTGGCAGGTGCTACTATGCATAAAGCTCTTCCTTAATGGAATGCAAACCTTTCTGTTTAAACCACAGAGGCATGGAAAAGAAAAAACACTCAGGCCCCCATGGAGAGAAGCTTGTGAAAGTAGGGACGAGCAAAGAAAGGGGATCAGGCCCAGAAGGAAATGTTTCATTAAACACATGGGTCTGTTCCTTGGCCATGTGGTGCTTTCACCGAACCTACTTAGAGGCTCATTGAGTAATCTTAATACAGGCCTTCATTTCACAACCTTAAAAAAATATTTTAAATTAAAACATAATCACTTTATAGTCCCAATTCCCTTCTATCCCCCAACCCCCATGTCCTCCTCTTTTCAAATACATCTTTCTAAAAGAGTTGTTATCACACATGTCTACACGGATATTGAAATATTAAAACACATCGTTCTCATTCCATTTAAGTCATCAGATGCCATTGATGAGATAACTGCTTCATTTTCAAGAGGATATCAGCATCTTCTTGCCAGTGTTGGTGAGGGTTATGTGAACTCTTAACATCACAGAAGCTAGCAGCAGTCCTGCCAGGGATCATCTTGAGTAAACAGAGTGGGAGTCCCCAGCCTAATGGTGGCAGAACTACTCCCTGGACAGTGAATTAGCTGTGGATGCAGTATACTCGCTCCTTCAACTTCCTTCCATCTTGCCTTCCCTACCATGAGCGACTGTAACTTAAACTGTAAGCTAAAATAAACCATTTCTCCCTTAAGATGTTTTTCTGAGTACTTTATTACAGCAACAGGAACAGCACCAGTGAAACTAAGGCAGTAATGCAAAATTTCCCTATGCTATCTCTAGTATTGCCTGGTGAATATAGCCTATTGCTTGTTATTTTTTAGATGCTGCAAGGACACCATTTACTCCCGGGGTCTCTTCATTTCTCGGTTTTCAAATAAACAAGTTCCTTGTGACTTAAAGAGGAAAACTGTCCTATTTCTTTTCGGTAAGCCAGACTCCTGTGTGGTGCAGGAGCATTAGATAAATAACTCAGCACTTACAGGTGAGGAACATAGTGCTGTCTGGGGTAAGCTCGGTTGTCTTCCCTGAGGACAGGGGGGAAAGCAGTTGAACTAAATGGATTAGTAATGAATTTTACTATTTATCTCTGTTTTGTTTTCACCTAAGTCAATGAAGATAAGAAGTCAGAATGATGAGCAGTAGGTCCTGGCGAATGCTATTGAAAATCTAATTAAAGGGTTCTTCTTGTCTTAGCGTCTATTGGAATTCTAAAGCCCAAGGATGCTTCCATTAGTTAGGACAACCATAATTCAAAACACTTCTAGGAAAGAAGTGGTGTTTAATTGCTTGTCAATAGGCCATTATTTAATGTTTTTCACCTCAGATCAAACTTGCGCGAAGACAAATGTTCATGCTTTTATTAGCTGTACCCTGTGCAAGACATTTCAATAAACTAAGGAGTAATAAATCAAATTGAAAACCTCTGAACCCCAGCCTGCTCTCTCCCTGGGTCTGCACAATATACAAATGATTGCTTTTCCTAAAATCCCTTAGTGATTAAAATAATATTGCTGAAAGTCATGGAAATAGATGCAAGGCTACTGCTTTGGAGAGAGCTCATTTCAGGTCTCCTTTTGTACCTGGAAAACTAAACCCCACTTTACTCTCATGGCTTCTGGTCATTGTGTATTTTCCCTTCTGCATTACATTTACATATAAGTCTATCATACAAACCCTTCCTTTTATGGATTATGTATGGTTTGTCTTAAGTTCTCACTCTGAGCAAGAGCTAACTCGGGAAGTTGCTTCCCGCTCTGTGGCCTGTGAATGAGTCGTGTGTTGGGGAACCACAGGAGAAGTTTGCAAGGATCGTCCCTTACTGTCCAAGAGTCAGGTTATAGAGTACACCATTCGTTTCTGAGCTCGGGTACAAGCCCTCACTTGCCTTCTCTCTCACTGAGAGGCCATTTTCCTCCTAACTCTTTAGGTAGGCATCAATTCATGGAACAGCTGTTCCTTGTAAAGTTGCATTAGGGATAGAATAACTCTACCTATGACTTCATCACTCAATATGCTTATTCTAGTAGAAAAGATAAGAAAATACCAGAATAAATTATATTCAAAGTCTCTGAACTAGGAGTGCTGTTAATGTAGTGACATAGCTTTTGTCATTCAGGGACATATTTAAGTGACTATATCTCTTTTATCCTAAAACAGAGTGGATTTTAAGGCATATCAATTTAATAACATTTTGAGGAAAAGATGTGATATAAAATCCGGCATCTTTAAAACTACTCCACAATGGTACATATTCATTCATAAAACTCCATGTCCAACTATCCAATAGTATCAGCATCTGCATTTACATGCTTTCTATTGCTGCGAAAAACTCTGAAATAAATAACTTAAAGAAGAATGGTTTTATTTAGGCATATAGTTTCAGAGGTTTTAATCCTTGGACACTTAGCTCCATTGCTTCTCAGTCTATACAGGGTGAGGCAGGAATATTCATGTTCTCAATGTAGATGCCCACTTACGTGGTGTGTGTGTGTGTGTGTGTGTGTGTGTGTGCGCGCGCGCGCGCATGCATGTGTTTGTATGTGTAGGCTTGAAGCCGACACCAGAAGTCACATCTTATTTTAATACCTTTATTAAACATCTTGTTCAATCAATTTTCATATTTATTGAGGCAGAGTCTCTTACCTGAACTCAGAGCTCATAAATACAGCTAATCTAACTAGCTTATCTATTTACCCCCGAAATTTCACTGCCACCTTCTTAGCATTGAAATTGCGGGTGAGCTGCTATGCTTTCATTTGAGTGCGGCTGATCTGAACTCCAATCCTCACGCTTTCATTACAGGTATATCTATTGAATCATCTCCACAGCCACTGTTTTATCGTCTTACTTTTACTAATTAAAGGTGTGAATCTTTGGGTTTCAAATGCTGCCACTAAGAATCTCTCCTATACCTTTGGAAGTCTATGATCAAGTCCTAGAGGTTTGACCATAATGCTGCCTTTGACTGTGATGATCTGAAACAGATAGATGATTAGGTCCATAGTAACTTTTAGTTTCTATACTCCCTAAGCACACCCTCTTCCATGAGGATGATAAGAATGATAAGTGAAGACACAAATTAAAACTCAAACATCACTGCAGTCCTCAGGCAAAAAACTTTATATGACCCAGCACAGGGGAAGGCCAGGGCCAAGAAGTGGGAGTGGGTGGGTAGGGGAGCAGGGGCAGGGGGGCAGGGCATAGGGAACTTTCGGGATAGCATTTGAAATGTAAATAAAGAAAATATCTAATAAAAATTTAAATAAAAACATAATTTCAAAAAATATAGAATCTTAAGTTTTGCTATCCATGTTAATTTTGTCTTAATAAACAACTCTATTCATTGTCAAAAAAAAAAAACACTAAAAAACAAACTTTTCTGAAGTGGCAGTCTGATGAAGCACCAAGAAAACTACGCCTCCAGTTCTAGGCAATGGTCTGATAAGCTCCCACACAGCGAAGACTTTACAATGGAGGTTGTTATCCATCAGCAAGTAAGCTTCATTTGGCATTGGTTACAAGATGTATGAGACCCCATACCTTTGGTGACTGAATGAGGCCACACCCCTTCCCTATCTCCCTAAAGCTAGCCTTACTGTAAGATTTCAAACACGTTCAGATATTTGCTACATCCAAGCCGGAGTTGTCAAACCTCTGAGTTTTCACTCCTTGTACCTGAATAGATTTTCTACATAAAGCTACTGGGAATCAATATGGAAGAGCTCCTAGGGCAATGAAGGATGCTTAATTTGTGTCTTTGCTTGCTCGTTTAGATGCTGTTCATAAATCAGAAAGATCAAGAAGCAAGCAAAACTTATAAAGTGTTCAATCTTATAACAATCTCTAACTTATATTAACATTTTAATTTACTTCAAGGTCTAGGTATGAAAGAAAAGGAAGAATTAAAGAGTATACGAAAATTTTCGGAAGAAATACCGAGACCTCAGGGGAGCATAGACAAAGGATGTTCAGTGCCAAGGGATTTTGGCAGGTCCAAAGTACTATTTATCATTTGAAGGTGATAAAATAATGTTCAAGGGTACTTTCTCAAAATATAATAGATTCATATAATCAAAATAGTGGGTTTCTGATAAAGATCTGTAATAGAATAGAGACAATAACTAAATCATAATTAACTGCTACTGAAAATAGCTATTATAATTTAGGCTCTGAGACACAACCAATTTTTAAAATTCAACTCACATTTTCTTTACTAAATGTATGTTGCTAACATGTGCTTATTATGACAGGATCCTGCCAGCCATTATGAGGACAAGCACAATAGGGACTCACTGCCAGGTTTTCTCTGCACGGTGAGGATCAACCCACATTAGTCTGACACTGACACACTCATCTTCACGGAATTTTTCCTCACACCAGCGTGTGTAACTCAGTTGTTACTTTTGCAGCAGAACAATCTTCAGCAGCTATGAGTAAAAGTCCAGATATCAGGAGCCATTCTGAGAATCCTGTCTCACTCAAGTGGCCTCAGGGCATCACCGTCTTCTTGGTTAGGATCCATCCCTCCAGCAAGACCCACACATTGATATACAATGAGCATTTTTGGCAAAAGACAGAAAAGGATTCACCGAAAGCAGTTGTGGCCAGTGTATGGAATGTAATCAAAAGCAGAACCCCATAAGGGAAAGAGGGCTACTTGGGGTTGCCCTTGAGTGGGACACTGGAAGCTCAACGACTTTTTTTCTTGTTTATGAGGCTTTACAGGGTGAGGTAAGAAGCTCTCCTTCATAACATCATTCTGTTGTGAGATTCTGGATCTCACCACAGATTCAAAAGCAACCAAGATAAAAGAGTATGGCTATGGGAAGGGCACTGTTAACCTTTCCTCAGAATAATTTGATAATCTCAAGTGTTTTGATAAAGTCACTGGAAGCTGACAAACACAAAAATCAGAATTGAAATGTAATTTATTTAGGGTGCAAATAATTTTTTTCTTGGTATTTTGTATAAGTTTCGGAGCCTGTCTTAGAAAATGGTCAAGGCATAAAAGATGCTGGACCTTAGATGAGCACGGTAGTGCACACCTGCAGACACAACAGTTTGGATGCAAAATCAGAAAGATCACAGGTTCAGGGCATGTCTGTGCTTTAAGCAAGTCCTGCCCCAGGCAAAACAAAACATATACAACCAGTGGAAGGAGAAACAGGTGGGAGGGGGATAGAGGGAGAGAACAAGGGAAGGAGGAAAGAGAGGGAGGGAAGGAGGGAGGGAGGGAGGGAGAGAGGAGACATAAAAAAGGGAAGAGAGAGAATAAGAGAGAACCATGGGAGATCAACTCAAATAATTATTATGAGATAAGGCCTAGTATCTAATGCATGCAATCTCAGTACTTAGGAGGTTACAGTGGGGGATCACCAGAAATTGGATAACACCATGGGTAAATTCAGGGTTATTATAAGCTAAAGTAAGCTCCTATTTCAAAAACAAAACAGAACAAAAACAAAAACAAAAAAAACAAAACAGAGACATCAAACTACAATAATAGAAATATCATCTTCTACCATCAAAAAGGTTGCATGAATTTCAAACTATCATATATATATACATATATATATATATATATATATATATATATATATATATATTCAAAACAAAACTTGCATTCATTATAATTATTAAACTGTGTACATATATATGCATTATCACATGATTGTATACATAAATATATACATAAGTATAAACAAATTCATTTAAAAATTACCATAACATTAAGCAAAAGTATATCTTTAAGGAACAAATCCTGTATTTATTAAATATTTTAATTGCTTGCATTCTAAATTATAGGACCAAAACAAGGGTCTGTTTCCCTCTCCGTCTTTAGTTTGAAGCCTACAGCAAAAATAATGACCAGCTCAGACATATTATAAATAATACATAGACTCTTGATTTTCCAGGTTGTAAACATCAAAATAAATCTTGAAGGAAAAAGAAATGCTCTTCAGTTTTCAAACCCTAATATTATAAAAAAAAAAAAAAAAATAGGCCCAAATAGATGTAAATTTTCATCAGGCCAAGAAAAATGATGAACCAGGGAAAAGTGTTTGGAAATGGCTGCTCATATGAGACCTGAAGAGTTCTGGCTGGGACTTAAGAACTTCACATGAGGCAGACCCAGAGATCTGCCCCCTAGACCTGGCAATGTTCTCTGATTTTCCTAATGACATCAGGGGGTAATCATCACCATTCTGAAGATTTTGAGAATAAAGTACAAGATCTTCATTTACATGACCACCTCAAAACCACAGCGACGCCTGGGAGTTGGGAATATGGGGTAGTGCCCATATTCCCAGCTACTGTGCACTGCCCCGTAGGAAGGAAACAGTTCATCAATCAACCAGGTTGATGAAAGGGGCACTGTGGGCACTTTGCTGGCTTCCTTGACAGATGAATTTGCTTAGGCATTCCTTCTTCTATGTGGGATTTTACAATATGAGTTGGAGAGATTGTCAGTGAATACTAGAGAGAAATTTTGACTACATGCCGACAGTCGGTGATAGGTTGCTGAGAACGGGAAAAAATGTCTCCTCTTGTAACACTGAATTGAGGCTAGCTGGCCCTCTCACCTCCTGTTCTGTCAGGAGCATTAATTAGAACTAGAGCTCATCTGATGGCATGAAGCTTGTTGGTTCTTGTGTGATCTTACCTGCTCTTCAAAACCTTCCAAGGGATATTTTCAGGTTTTATTTGTCTTGATCAGCTAGCTTCTTGCATCTAGCCTTCAAAGCATCATGATTTTGAACAATAACGTTATTGAAATTCCTGAGACAATACAATTCGATCATTTCTACTCCGGTATTGCTTATTTCACAATCAAAAAGAAGTTGGCTTACAAATTTTGAAAATATAAGTTTTCTTACTAATATTATTGTCACTAATGGAAAAGAGGTTTAATGAAAGACTCTGCATGCAGTGAAGAAATATTTATGGCTTCTGAGCAAGTAAATATATCAGGAAGGCTGAAGGACACAGATGAAAACAATGGGTCATAGCTTTGCAGTGAGCTAGAGAGAGAAAAGGGAGATTACTAAAGATGAATCAAAGGTGCCAGCCCATGTACACCATGCATCTTAGAGATGGCATAAGATGGCTAACCTCAACCATAAAGATATAAGGACAGATGAAGTAGTATGTCAACTGGCCACTGGAAAAATATATAGTAAAGTAATGGTCCTCCCGTTCTAAAACTAAAATATTTGAAACAAATTCAAATGTCATGTTCCCTTTGTCTCCACAAATGTACACATGCCTAAGGAGTTGCTTATAAGAGATAATTAAAATCAGACTCTTAATAATTAAGACATTTCCATATATGCCCTGGTTTCTCTATGTTTCTGAAGTGTCTACCCTCAAAGCTATGAATAAGTAATTGAATGCAATGGCTGTTTTTAAATGTTCCATGCTTGAATGAATGGGCTGCTTGCTGTGTTATCATGCAATTTAACTCTTAGTAATGGGGCATGGCGCAGCACTATAATCCATCTATTTATTAGAAGTCTCTATTTTTTTCACAAATATATCATAATAATTAAAGCTATAATTAATTTATTTGGAAGATGATATTGGCTACTAATCCTAAGGCATTTTCTAACAGGTAAGGGTGTTTGAAAATTAAAATTAATTTTCAGGTTGTATCTACAATAAATCAAAGACAAGTTCTTTTATTACCACAGAGATTATTATAGTAGGGTCTAATTGCAAATACGTGCTATAATACAAACATGTTATACCCAGTTATATAAATAGAATGCTGATAGTTTTCTGTGATGTTTGATAAGGTATGAATTAGATTCTACTTGTCTTTCTCATATCCATTGACATCTAGAAATCTTCTAAATGCAATCATTGATTATAACACATCTAAAATTATCTCATATATTTTCCTTCAAAGTATTTAACTTTAGCTTGTTTCTGTATGCATTTTGTAAGGAGATAAAAGATCACAGCATTAACATATTCTGCTTTTATTTTAATTCATTATATTAATACATTAATATTTAAATCTTAGCAAAATGATTATGCTTGGTAAGGTTTATCATATTATTTACCAAAATAATAGTAAATTAGATTGCTGTGACTAACCTCAGATGGATTATTTAGAAAACTTTTGACAAAAAAATTAAATAAGTTATGTATAGATAGTTTTTCTATCAGAGCAAAAATATTTTGAGCAATACCTTTTTGACTTTCTTTTATTGCTATGGATCACTCTACTTTATAGTATTTGAGTTACTAGTCTACCAAGAAAACACTTTGCAATGTGTCGGCCTGTTCCTCCCACCCGTGTTCAGTTCTTCAGTGAATGGAGTGGCTGTAAGACAGCATTTCCTCCTGCAGTTCCAAATTAGCTGTATGAGATCTATAGGTTTAGAAAGCATCCCAAACACGGGGTGAATGTCTCCAGAGTGGAACAAGCTGATGGAAAGATAGGAGAGAAGGCAGGGGGCCTCTAGGAAACACACTTCGCCATCAAGGATAACTGGTACTTTGGAGAAAAGGGATAGAAAATGGTACTGCTAGCAAACAGGAATAGGAAACAAGCAGACATAGCTATCCTAATAGCTGGCAAAGAACACTTCCCACCAAAACTAGACAAAGAAATAAAGATGGCTGCTTCATACCCATCAAGGACTAAAGTCCTCAAAAAATTTGACAGTTCTAAACATGCATATACCAAGGACAGGTATGCCCAGTTTCATTAAAAAAAAATATTTCTGGTGGTAAACCAATCTAGTAACTAAGAAATTTCAGGATTCGGCTCTAACCAATGGACATGTTATATAGCCAAAACCAGACAAACAATAGAGTTACTGAAATCATAAATGAAATGGGCTAAATACAAAACAAAGAATTTCTCACGAAAGAGCACACATTTCACAACAACTCATGAAAGTTTCTCTAAAATATACAACATCTCAAGAAAAAAGAAAAAGCCCCAATAAATAAAAGAAAATGAAATAATATGCTGTGTTTTTCCCTGACTACAATAGGCTTGTGCTAGATAGCAATAGCAAGAGAAACTACAGAAAGTGTTCGAGCTCATGGAGAGTAAGCAACATATATCCAATGGTAAATGGGTCACTGAAAAATTAAGAGGAAAATGAAAAAATCAGAATTGAATTAAATTGAAAACATGCAATGCAGTGTTACTATCTGCTACCAGCCACTCCTTCAAACAAGTGTGTGAAACTCTTAACTCCATGGAAGTAAAACAATTGCTTTTCATGGACCATCTTGTGTAGGCAGACTATGTCCATGACAATTTCTGCATGATGTAGTCAAGGAGTATCAATGAGGCATACTAGAGACTGGCAGACAAAGTCTGCCCTGCTGCAAATTACAGTGTTCATACACAGCAGTACACTGGCATACACATGATGCTCTATCTCATCTTCCATTGAAGCGGGTTGGATAAGTAACACCCATGTGGTTCTCCCTCTACCCAAATTCTCTTATTCTACTTGATTTACTGATGCTTTTTTCCTTAATTTAAGAGTGATATCCATCTTTCTCTGAGTATGACCAGACATTTCCCCATAACTGATATTTAGAGTTCCATTAAAATTCTTCCTGCCCCATGTGTATTGCTAAGAGTTTACACTTCAAGAATCTTTAATAGATGCTGGGTTTGTGGGTTTGTGGCTTAGGTAGGGAGATGTGAATTATGGTTGAGAATATCTATCTCTGTTCTTAATTTAAAAAGGCACAAAGAGGTTTTTTTTTTCTCTCTTTTTAGCAATATATTCTGGAAAATGCTTCCCAACAGTAACATGTTTTCCAGAAATACCCTTGTTTTCCCTTCAGTACACTGTTATTTCTTTTTCTCGGTTTGTACGCAGAACTAACCTACTATGAAGGAAGGAATTACTATTCTGTTCTGGGTCTGAGTGAAAAACAAACAAACAAACAAACCGAAAAAACAAGAAACAAGAAAACCAAAACCAACCTTCATTTCAAATTGACTCACAGCATACTCGAAGCCCTGGGTCCTTTACATAGTTAGGCCTGAAATAAAAAGAGCTCCGTTATGATACTTCTGGACTTGCTTTTATCCAGACAACAAAAACCTTTTGTAAACCACATTGTACATTCCCTATTATGTTTATTCAACTATCTAATAAGTAATAATTTCACACAACAAAATTGATTTTTTTGTGTGTGAGAATATTTCTCAGCCCTACATGTAAAATATATGAGATGGAAATTCTGATTTAAAATAAAATGGAATGGCTGAGTTTCAGAAAATGTTTATAAATTTTAATATATAGATTTTAAAATATAGAATGCATTCATATGAAATAGTATCTAGCTATTCTACACCTTAATTTTTCTAGTATGTATTATTGCCTAGTGGTTTTGGACTCACACAAATATCCCATAAGTAAAGAATTCCAGAATTTATGAATTATGTATAAAACTAGAAGACCTTTAAATATATTTGTGTTATGAAGTCTAATGTGTCTTGATGAATGAATATTCTACAATGTTGAATATGTATTAAAATCTGGACTATTTAGAAAATAGGGAAAAGAGTGACAATATTAATCAAGTAGAGATAGAAAGGGTACAGTTAAACAGTATAAGCAATAAAGATGTCATTAATATAAAATGAATAGTTCTTAAAATCCTAAAATGGAAACCAGAACAAATTAATATCGGTTGTAAATTTGGGTTATTTATAAATTTGGGTTAAAAGAATAACATCTTGTTAATTATTATAAAACAGACACAAGAAGAAGTAGACTACTTGATTACCCAGAGCCATTGATTTTATTAAAAATACATTCTTCATGAACTATTGTTTAGACTAGGCAATTGAGAGAATAAAAAGATAGTCACAGACACTGATGATGAAAAAGTAAGCTGCTAAATTAAAGACATAGACATAAATATAAACAAACAATTCAAACTAAAAATGTGTATGTTGTGTTTTCTGTGATTATTTGAAAAGAAAAAGAAAAAATATCAGTAAAAAATTATGCATAATAGTTAGACAAGAAATTCAGAGCAAGTTAATAATTAAATGCTAATAAATTACAAATACTTTCAGGTTCACTAGTTATGAGAGACATCAGAACAAAACCTTGAACAAAAACTGCTACCGTTGACTAAGATGGCTATAATGAAAATTCTGTCATTCAAAACCCTGGCAAAGATGAAATCAACCAGAGCTCACACACTTCTGGTACACTCATGAGTCCACAGAAAACCAGCAGTATTTGTGTGTGTGTGTGTGTGTGTGTGTGTGTGTGTGTGTGTGTGTGTGTGTCTGTGTGTCTGTGTGTCTGTGTGTCTGTGTCTGTGTGTCTGTGTGTCTGTGTTCATGTGGGTATACTAAGTACTAAAAGAAAATCCATAATAGAGTATTTTTAAAAGCAAGTACTTCACAATTCCAGTTGTCTATTAACAATAAAAGAGATAAAATTTAAAACATATTTGCATAGGGGAGTAAGTAATTATTGCTCATGCAGTAATATAATCAAGTATCATAATACTGAGCCAAAGAGGCCAAAAAGTTTATACTGATTTTCAATATGTGTTTATTTTCACATTTCTTTAATTATTTGAGAGACAAAAGAAATACTGGTGGGAAAATATACAAAATACTTGTCCAAGAAATCCAAAAGATATCAATATGGACTGTATAGCTCTTGTCTTATTAATAGAAAGTGAAGAACTAACATAGTTTAAGGACAATTCCTTTCAGTGTTAACTACACACCATCCACATTGTGAATATGGAACAGCCTCTATGTCCTAGAATTCTAAGTGACTTCTTTCAGATTTATTTAAAACCAAACTTTTAAATGGGCAATAAAATGAACCCTGACAGTGACTGACAGAGACAATCTTCTTTGGAAACAAACTAGAAACTTATACTAAAAAGTTGACAGATCCTGTAAACTAAGGTTCATCCAGAACAGGCATGCAGAGAACCCAATTTCACTTCAGACTGCCATTTAGTGGCCCTTCCTTCTTCCCCTGAAGAGTTGGGAGAAGTTAGGACAGGGATACGTTTTGAACCAGAGAACTTATGAACTGTAGGGTGCCGAGAATATTGTTTATGGACTCATGGGAGTCATGCATCTATACTAATTCTGCATGAAATGTTGAGATCTACTTCCAAGATTTTAATGTGTAATTTACTTTCTCATAAAGACAAAGTATTGTGGCATATGAGAAAAGCTAAGAACAAAACAGCAAGCTACAATGGAAGGAACAGAACGTCCTCCTTCTCAAAAGAGCATTAGCTGAAGATGATTCATGGCAAGTCTGCAGTTACTCTAACAGAATAGATAAAAACAAACGTTCCTAACCTTGTCTACGAGCATAGAAATGTGGAAACAGTACCTCAATTCATTGTTTTCAGGTTGATATAACCTTGACTACGAAACAAGATTACATTTAAAAATCTATTATAAGCTGATGCAAATGTCTCCTAAATCCTTTCTACAAATTTAAAGTTGGAACAAAAGTAACAAACAAAATAGAGATGTTTAAGAAGCAATTTATACAGTAAATAAAACTCATATAACCCCAATTACACAATCCATGGAAGGGCGACATGTTAATCCCATAGAACTCAAATACTCAGGCTAGACTCTCAGAAATATCTGAAGAGACGGTTATAGAAAGAGAGAAAACGAGGTTTCCTTTTTCCAATACCAAATTAATCTTTTTCTAAGAGCCAAGAGAGCAGAAGAGTGCAGGAGAGAGATAGGAGGATGCTCAGGCTCAACTTCACCAAAGATGAGATGGACAGCTCTTCTGCAGCAGTCCAGCCTGCCCACAGGGTCATCCCAGGAAGCCTGCTGTGACAACGGTATTTGGAGCATTTATCCTACAGGACATCAATGGGACTGGAGAACCCACTAGAAAGGCCTTTTCTAGGCACTGTGCCAGACTCGAGAAACGTGAGCTCTGCTTGGGGAAATGCTGTTTTTCATGGAGGCTCTGGGGTTCTGACTCTCTTAACCAGGGAACTCTACTCTAATTAAGGGTCACTCTGAGAAAGTGTGTAGTTAGACCTGGGAAAGCATGCTGAAGTGTACCTCTGTGCCAACAAAGAGAGCTTTGAAGGAGGCAGACAAGGCTGAGCCCCAGGTTTAGTTTAGATCCCTGGACAGCTGTGAGTATTGTGAGACCCAAAAGCAACTTGTGAAAATCTATTCTGAGATGCTTGCCTCGACAGTTTTCAAATATTGACCAACATCTGTCACACATGGCGAGTACAAGCAAATGAAGTAAATAAAGCGCAGAACAAGAAGGAAAGTTGAAGGTCATCACAGTATCCATAGTTATGTTTTCAAAGATTTACAAGAGAAAGTTATCAATGATTCGTAAGGTCTGGGTGTATTTTTTTTTGTCACTATTCATTTGCTTGTAATTTCCCCAAGTGTAGGTATCACAACCATTGGTATGTAGCCTTCCAGATTTTAAACTAAAAATATTTAAATTATGTATAATTTTCAATTATGCCAAAAATTATGCCAAAAATTTGCAATGAAGTTACTTACATGTCTCTAACTACATTTTTTTTTCTGGACCTTTCGAATGTTCCAGGCTTAAAATATTACTTGTGCAATGAACTTGTAATTTTTTGCTGCATGCAATAATCCTATTCCTTAGAAGTAAACAAACAGAAACATGAAAGAAAGTGACCATTCTTTTAGCAGCTGTATGCTCATATAGTTAAAGTCAAAAGTCAGTGAAGGTTCCGTATCTTACAACTTACTTCTTTCTCTTCCCTTCTCTCTATATTTTCTTATAACCTTATAAAGTGCATTGATTTTAGAATTGTTCATTCTCCACATTCTCTTGTTTATATACAAAAAAAAAGTACCTCGAACAGTCACATGATGTTTTACCCCAGCGACTTTTCTAAGTTCTATAATGTCTTTCCACTGTTGCATTTGGATTCTATTAGACTTTATGATTTGGTCATCAACCAGTAATAGCACTTCTTCATTCTCAGTCTTAAAGCTTCTACAACATTTCAAGTAGAAGTAGTGCTGGTGAACCAAGTCCAGCCTGTTTCAGTCTTCCCCTGGTGGATGATTCCCCTCAGAACATCCAGGGCTGAGTCAGATGGCAAGACAGGGTGAGGAGGGTCTGGCTTAGCTGGGATCCTTCACTCTGCCTTGGTTTGCTGACATCAGATCTGAACTTTCTTTCTTTCTTTCTTTCTTTCTTTTTTTTTTTTTTTGGTTTTTCGAGACAGGGTTTCTCTGTATAGCCCTGGCTGTCCTGGAACTCACTGTGTAGACCAGGCTGGCCTCGAACTCAGAAATCCACCTGCCTCTGCCTCCCGAGTGCTGGGATTAAAGGCGTGCGCCACCACACCCGGCATCTGAACTTTCTTTTTGCCATTAGATTTCTCTCATATTTATTCAGAACAGATATTCAAGTCAGATTCAGTACATTTTAGAAACTCCTCATCAATGAAAATATTTCTGGTGCCCTTTGAAGCAGACAGTGCTGTCTTCAGCCTACTCCTTTGTTTTCTGATAACTCATACAGACTTGGTCTGTTGGGCTGCCATCTTCATTAGCCCTGCAGGAAGCCATCTTAGTCCATCCCTGTACAGTGTATCAGGACTAACTCCCCTCTTATGTGTCCTGTACTTTCCAGAGGCTTGCTGCCCATGCAGCCTCTGTGACTTTGAATGTGGACTCACTCAGTTCTAAAGAGTTCATGTTTTCTTGCTTTGTCATCAAATAGCCAGCCAGCAGCCTGTCTTTCACGTTAGACTTTTATGGCAGTAGCTCTAAAACTGACACCTAAATCTAATCAAGTCCAGAGGGGACAGGTCAAGAATCAGGGACTTTCTTTGAAATTATCTTCTCTGGACTAAAAAGAAATATAACTCTCTACATGCCCCGACACCCACATCATTGAGGAGATAGAATATACTACAGCAACTTGGATGCCTCTCATGCCATGCCTTATGTACTTTCCATGTAAATACATATGTGACATGATTACAGAAAGCCATGATACAGCACTTCCTTTTAGGAATCTCTCATCTTCCCTTTGAATATGTAAGAACTGCTGAGAACACAGCAGGGGAAAAATGAAGAAATTTTGTTTTATTGTTTAACTTTTGACACACAGAGACCATTTATTCATCTATATGTATATAGATAGATAGATAGATAGATAGATATAGATATAGATATAGATATAGATATAGATATGTATATATATACATATATATGTTTGTGTCTGTATGTATAATATATATATGTATACATGTACATATAAATAAACTTTATATATATGAAATATACACTATATTTTATAAATTAATACTTAAGAAAAACAAAACATTTGTCTTGACAACCAATATTTTCTCAAGTTAAAGTATCATTCATTTTTTTCAATTATGAAAAATTCATGGGGTGGTTTAGATAATAATATTCCATGCAAACTTTTGTATTTGGTCCTGCTTGCTATAACTTGAGTTTGTGAACTAAAGTAGTTGGCTTGTTTTATACATTACCTTGACTAAAATAAATACTATTACAGCAAAATAAATGCGATAACTTGGACTTAATTATTCATGGTTACTAAATAGCTGGTGTGCATTTCTAAACACTGTGTATTTCTTCTCACACTGTAAGTGCATCAGGGTGTGTGCCAGACACAGGTGATTAAGTTAACGCACTGTCACATTACCTTAATCCTCAGTCAGTAATTACAAAGGACCATATCTTCTCTTACACGGGTTATTACTTAAAATGACTATTGTAAACAAGAGAAAATGCATATCATATATAAAAGGGTCACCATCCTTTAGCTTCTTGTTAGTTCAGAAGGAGCATGGTAGAATAGTATTCTTATTTTAAAATGTCTTTTCTTTTTCTTAATTGTCAAGCTGGCCTGCACACCTGGCCTGTATGCAGGATTCTCATTATCCCTTCTAATGTCACAAGCCAAGACAACGTGGCATGGTCTTCTGAATAAAGAACACATATTATTCCTCTAATGAGCCCTTTATCTTCCAGCACAGGCCATGTTTATAATCTCACTGTAAAATCCTTCAGAGAAAGGTAAGGCATCATGTTCTGCTCCATGTTTATTAACTTTGAAGGCATGCACTAAAAGAACAGAGTGACCTGTTAAATAGTCTTTTTTTATCCACTTGGCTTCTTTACACCCTAATTAGGTCAATCCTCTGATGGTAGAAAACTTAAAAGTACTTGCTCACCTTCTACTATCTCCTTCTATTATTTTTAGAAAAGGTTATTTTCTAAATTGTGTGAGTGTAAAGATTCGGTGAGACTTCATTTATCTAAATTATCCAAATTTCTCATTGAGGGCATGCATGCCTTTAGAGTCAGGAAACAAAAGAAGAAAGGAGAGAAGCATTTCCTCTATCAAAAAAGCAGGCTCTAAGCTATAAACTAATACTTCCAACATATACACTTTCTCGTGGGTCAGTTTTCTTATTGACGCTATAAAATGTGGGACGTAAATTACCTGGAGGAGTGCTCTACCTTCCTCATGGTCTCAGCAGATCACTCCATTGTTACTTAGCCCCATTTACTTGAGCAAAGCATCATGGCAGTGAGGACCTTTCAGGAAGGAGGCGGTTTACCTCACAGTCGACGTGAAGCAGAGAGGAAAGCAGAATCCAATTATAACTTTGAAAGACGTGTCCCAGTCACCTGTTTCTCCACCTTGATCCATTTTCCTGTTTCTACAACCTAAAACAGCACCACCAGCTGGAGACAACTGAATACTTCACAGTTAAGCCATTCCAAACACAAAGACTACCATTGACTCAGACTCAGCTTTCTTGTGGCAGCTCTTCTGTTCTCTTCTCCCTTATCTTTGAACATCCGAACGTCTCTATCCCTGCTTGTCTTTATCCCCTCTCTTCCTAAAGAGAACCATCTGCCCCACAGGTTCTGTTCAAGTGCCTTGCCTACGTGTGTGCATTGTACCCCATGCATGTACAGTGACTGCAGAGATGCAGTGCCTACAAATGTCAGAAGAGGATGTCGGACACCCCAGAAGTGGAGCTACAGGTGGTTGCAAGTTGCTATGTGGGTGTCTTGGTATTCATCAAGAGCAGTAAGTGCTCTTAAACACTGAGCCATCTCCCCTTGTGAGAATGTTTTGATCATTCACTACTTTCTTACTTGGCCCTCTGTCTTCACTTTATGTTATTTTAACCTACGCCAAGACTTATGTGGTGACACAGAGATGTCACTCAAGTGCCCCCCTCAAGGAAGAAGTTGATGTCCTAACAGCTTGAAATACTGTTCATAGGCAGCGTAAATTGTAACCCTATTTTGGAAGTGCTGTAGCTGCGGGGGATAAAGCTTGTCCAAAATCTTATCATTTCTACAGCAGCCAACAACCAATGGCTGATTGGAATGAAGATTGATAGAACTCACGGGCCTAGCTCAGCTGAGCCCGTATTATACCCTGACTTCCCACCACAGCAAATGCCATTTCTCTTCCATCCTTCCACAGATATGGGTCTTGACGGCTCTCCGCAGTAAATACTCTACTGCTACACTGCCTCAGAGTCTGCTTCCAGGTTATTTCGCTTCATGGGATCTGTTTAAATGTTCATTCCTAGAGGAAGTCATAGTCGCAGACATTGAAGGCTATGACCAGAGAAGCATATCATTGTATACTCCTGGGTGCTAGGAGTTTAAAATCATGTAGGAGGAGTCATGAAGGAGACAAGCATAGGGAACATGTGAGCAATATGGGACTCCACTTGGCTTGGACAATATATGTAACCCTCTCAGAATAATACATCTAGTAACATGTTGTCAATTGCAGGACCCCCAAGCCACATCAGGCTGTACATACTGTTTTCCAGGCTATGTATACTAAATAAGGTTAATCCCCAGGCAACACTTTCACAACACTCCATTCCTATTCAAACACATCTTATAATTCTTTCCTGAATTACAGTCGATATGCTGATCCAATCTAGACTTCTTTGGAGTCCACATGAAATAATACTGAGCTGAATCCCCAGGTGAACTTTTAGGGGAAATCCCTTAATTAACATCTTATGCTTTTGCATCTTTGGGTATGAACTTGATTAAAATCAAACATATTATAGTAAGAAATAGGCACAGTCAAGAAATTACTTAATCTGAGAATGAAAAATGAGAACTATGCCCCTAGTATCCAAAACCCTCCTTCTCTTGAACCCTATTCAAGAAATCTTCAAACAATAATTGAGGCTCTTGAGTATGTTCACTCTTGGGCTTACTCCCCTGCAGTGGAATCTGACTGGCTTACTCCCCTGCAGTGGAATCTGACTGGCTCCATAGATTTGCTTTAAGTAAATTTTCCTGGTTACCTGGTAGTCTGTGTGCACTTACACTATAATTCCTTGAATAAGAGGCTAAAAATCTGTAAGTATCCAGCCTAAATTCCAATACATAATCTGTCATACTGGTGCTTAATATTCTAGAAGAAGGAGGACCCTTTGGCCTTTCAGAACTGATTTTGCCTTTGTTATTCCTTTCTCAAAGATGCATCATACTATCTCTTCCTCCATCTTCCCAAGAGCTACGTCTATATGTTTGTCTCTTTATCCAAACATTCCTCTCCTTATAAAGGGACCACTGATGCTAGATGTAGGTTCACTTTAACCTAGTAAGAGCTCCTCTGCAAGGACCACATCATCAAAAGCTTTCCATTTGCAGAGAGAAACAACTCAGCTGTATTATCAAAGATTGTAGATAACTTAAGTTGTCGCCAATATTTGTCCAGTTTCTAAGAACTGGATGTGTTTTCCTGCCATTTAATTTTTCCCCTAAGCCTCACCATTAGAATCCTGCATTTGTGTCCTCTGCCTCCTTTCCCATTAGGATGAAGGCACATAACTTCTATCATCAGAGGAACATCCGCCAAGCCCTGAATTGGAAAATGTAAAAGAATGCACACACTGTGAGGGAGGTATTCCAGGCCAAGGAGTATCAGAACGGAGGCACTGTCAACTGGAAAGCCAGATTATCTAGAGACCCAGAAATGGCAGCCCTATTGTATTCAGCAGACCATTGATTGGCATGCTGTCATTTGGGAATCATATACTGAATATGCAGTTTCTAAGAGTGCACCTCTGTCCATCATGCATCCTTTCTAAAAACTGCTTTTCATTTTCACTGGAGAGTTACTATGTTTTTTCTGCAATTGGTTCTGTAACTTTTACAGAAATCCACCTAGAGTTAAATCAGAAGAAATAAGGAAAGAAAATGATGTAGCTAAATGTCTGGATGAACTTCTGGAAGTTTGCAGAGGTGGAGCTGGAACTGGGACTCTGACTCAGTCAGCATATCCTATGGATTCTCTCCCATCTCTTACCTCTGAGTTTTTTGTAAGTGACAAATTTTATCCTTCATGCTGATTCTCCTGGGGAACTAGCTCAATAGCAGCCCCTGGGCTTTGAGAGCCCAGAAGAAAGGGCTTCATTCCTTCCCCACTTCCAATTTTGCAAATCCAGGCAAAGTCCTTTGATTGGCTTCCACTCTGTAGATGATTCAGTGTATTCAGAAGCTGAAATCTCGTGAGTTCATTGTAAATTCTGTGGCCAGGAAAGCAGGGCAGCCAAACATTTTTGAGAATGCATGCCAGAACAAAGAATGGGAAGGGGGCCCCTAATAGGGAGTTTGAGCACAAGGAAAAATATATAGCACAATCTTGTCCCCTGGAAAATCATATTAGCCACCAACAAATTCTTTCTATGTAGACTACGGAGATGTTTTCTGAGATTTTATTCAGAAGCTTATCTGAGCTTACCGGCATCAATATGTGTCTATTTAAAGTTTAATTCTAGTCTTAGTGTTTGCAAGACTAAACCAGGGGATCTCAGTATTGAGGTACTCTAGGCAATGTCTCCAATTAAAAAGATAAATTAAACTAATCAGATCATTCTATGCATTAATTAGAATAAAGCTTCAACTATCCACAAATCCCTTTACTACATGCTACTCTCGTCTCTGTGTTTTTAGAGTACGGCTAGTGGGGTATAGAACGACATGAATTACTTTAGTCTTGAATTACTATGTTAGTGTCTCTATTTAAATGTCTAATGGGGAGCATGGCATTTGAGTAATGAAGCGCCAACAAATATGTAAGGAAGATAGATGTAGTTTCATTAAATCAATTTTCATTATTGTTTTCATATTGAGAGATAATATAAAACCAATGACCTTTAAAGAATGTTTTCCAACTCCTAGCTAGTTACATGGATTCAAGACAGTTATGTAATACTTCCTTGATCCAAGGTCCTTGTCTATGCAAAGACGATGGTCTTAGGACCTACACATAGGACCCTGTGACAGTCAACTCCTGTCACTGTGTTTACCAGGTGCATTTGTAAACACATCCCAGGTGACATTATCTTTCACATTGACATCACCCAGGAACCTCTGTCCACTTTCATTCTTTCCCAGTGTTCATACTGTCTTCCAGTGCATCTCAGAACTCCTAAAAGAACCATATATAGCCTTTTCCTTAAAATACATATAACAAAATCTGAGATGCAAAGACAATGTAATCAAAGATAATTTACTCAACTCCCACCATCCTTGGAATTGGATATGAAAGACAGCAAAGAATTTCTGTCATTAAAAAAAAATCAGAGTCTCATTTTCTTGCCTATAGCTTTACTCCATTGATCCTTATATATGAATCTCAGTATAATGGGAGACAGAACATTGGGAAGTAGGATGGCTTCTCAGAAAAATATAGAAACAAGCATCCATATTCCTTTTTTTATGCAAGCTCAATCTGTAATTCCCATAAAATTTCCATGAGATACAGGCTGACAGATGTAATTAGCCTGTATGCAGACATCACTGGCTACTGTGCCTGACAAAGAGAGCCAGGCTTCCTCCTAACCAGTGCATCTGCATCTGCTTTGCGAGAGCTACAGGAAATGTAGACACCAATGATCAGTCTTGAATTGAAGGTGTGATTAATTGGAATTAACCCATGAACTTGTTCAAGCCTAACAAAACTGGGCCCTGGACAGATTCGTTTTCACAAAATTTCTCACTAGCAAGACAGCAAAACAAAACAAAAGCAGCACACATGTACACATACTAAATAAAAAAGGTTGAAAATATAAGTATATTTGTATAAAAAACAAACTTGGAGGTCGGTATGGCTAGTGTGTGATTTTTCTTGTGTTTTGTCTTTTACATCGGAAGGGTAAATAGATAACAAAGATGTGCAGGCTAGGAAAGTTGTTCAAGTTATTGTTTTTGAAACTTTCCTTTTGAAATCTGAAGAGGGCTTCAGGGTCCATCTTAGAAGAGTACCATCTGTTCCTTTTATCGTTTCTCTCCACTAAAGACTATATCGCTTCACATGAAAGCACTATCTTGTCAGAGAATGCGCTAGAAAATGTTAATTTCTGATCTACTGGACATGTTATTATATAACTGTATTTCTAAACCAAATATAGAGCACAGAAATTATTTTACAAAGAGAAAACATCCCCATATCAAATCTCTATGTTCTAAACATTAAAAAGAAAAAGTACACTGCATTTATATTGTGGGGTTTATTTTTACTTTTATTATTTTATTTTTATTTTTATTTTTTTTAGTTCTAGAAATCTCTTTGGGGAGATGAAAAACTTCCTTATCCACTTCTTATCTGAGTGTGTTCTAACTTTGTCTTTTTAAATCTATAGTCATAAAGTGATTTTTGTTTTTTACATTTAGAAATGTTTGTTGTTCTATCTATCAGATCTTTCATTCCTTCAGCAGTGTGATTTATTTTAAATTAGGTGCAAGGTGTCTGCACATGTAGGGAAACATGCATACCAGGAGGCTGTTCTCATGGATGGATGGATGGATGGATGGATGGATGGATGGATGGATGGATGATGGATGATACATAGACACATGGATGGACCACCATTTCATACTCATTCCAATTATTCCCTTTGAAGTGGTAAATTTCTCATTGTTCATTACACCAAAGATAGTGCTGCATCTGTTTCTGTGTTACTCTGGTTTACTGATTTTGCTAAGCAGCTCATGCTAAAACTACAATGTTCACTCACTTGCTTATATCATTATGTCCAAATATTTTAAGTAGACTATGAGGCCTACGAGCCTCTTGATCATTGCTGAATATTTAATACCTAGAGTATAAAATGCACAATAAGCAGTATTGAGTAAATCAATTAATCTCAACTAAAGGGAAAAATCAGCATACATCAGAAAATAAACCTGTGCTAAGTTTTGTAAGAGTTGAGCATGCCTTTGTGAACATGGGTTGTAGGAAGGTCTGATTTTCTCTAGCCTGGTAAAAGCTGTTTCTAGTAGGATATGATGGAGATCAGAGCTTTTGATAAAATCACCTGAAGTAGGGAAATCGTGCCATGCTTTGTTCCAACTCTGACAGTGAACAGAGACCCCGGGGCAGGAAAAGAAAAGCAGCCTATGTGGCTGGAGTACAAGAATTCTGAGAGAAACTTATCAAGCATACATGGAAATAATAAAAATATCTGAGGAAATTATCATAATCCAATTAAATTATTTCATGGATTACTAATGTTCTATATGTTAGAAAAATTATACTGTGTAAGTCATATGAAGGATCCTTCCCTGATATGAAACGTTCAGAAAAAGTTACTAGGAAGTTTTAAACATGTACTTGGGCTGGTAATGGTAGCCTATGCCTTTATTCCCAACACTCTAGAGGCAAAGAAAGACAGATCTCTGTGAGTTTGAGGCCAGCCTGGTCTACAGAGTGAGTTCCAGAACAGCTGAAGCTACACAGAAAAATCCTGTCTTAAAAAAACAATATATATATATATATATATATATATATATATATATATATATATATATATCTCAGATTCTGTATTATCTCATGGAATCCCCAAGAATCAAGACATGAACTTCAAGAGATATACAAGGAAAGAGCCTGCAAACTCTCAACATTTAAATGTGAGGCTCCTTCTCGATTATATACTGAAGTCCAAGTTGTACTGGAGATGTGCTGCAAAGGAACTGAAACTCCTGCTGGGGACACACAGCTTCCATGAGTCATCACCCAGACTGGGCTGAGGTTTGCAGTGATGTTGCTGCCTTTGAGTTGTCCATGACCCTGTAAGTCACCCCTCATCCACACTCTTGCACATAAACCCAATAATCACACTGATTCACTAAGCTAAACTTGAGAATTCTTTCTTGCTGTAGTAGCATCAGTGTGCTATCTGGGGTGAGCAGACTTTTATATGTATCTCCGAGGAAATGTCACACAACACTGGTAGTAGATAAATTGTGCCACCTTTGAGAGATGGCCAGGATAGGCGAGAATTCAAGCCCACAAAAACCAAGGAAAGAATTTATTTCCAGAAGCAAGCTGTCAGTTCTATATTTCTAATTTTCAGAAATTCATACGGATTATAATTTGTTATTTGGATGTTGTGATAATTGTCATTATTGAGTTGTTTGGGATGAAGCGGTTGGTCTTGAGACCTGCTGTACCCTCTGTTTTCCCGTGATCTTCAACCATTTGCTTTCTTTCTCTTCATTTAATTAGCATTTTTATCAAAGTGAATTCTTACCAATTTCCTTCTGTAACACCTCCCAGGCAAAGTTCTGATTCTTGATAAATTCACCTGTTTTTACTTCTTTGCTCCTTCCTAATACTTCAGAAACCCTGCTGTCATGCAGGTTATTGCTTTAGGAGATTCATGAGTATCTCCTCTAAGACATGTCCTACAGAGATGTGAACATACATCTATGCACTCCAGTTAAGAAAGTGACAACAAAGTAGAGAACCAAATCTCCCCGAGTTGGCTTTGGTGAATAAGTAAGTTTATAGTAGTTGTATACATGAGCATGGGTGACTCAAAGAATGCTATATTACTGAAAAGCTTGCCCCCGCATTGGTCAAGACTAATAAAAGGGGCATCCCTGTAGCTCCCTGCCCAACATGCTGGCTGCTCCATCAATAGGACCACCTCCTCCTCTATCAGTTGTTTACTTCTTAGGCAAATTCAGGAGCCCTTTAACTCATGTAATTTGTCACTTTTCTGAGAATTACAATTTGATTTTATTCCCCCAGTTTTAGGAGTGTCCCTCTTTTCCAAAGAGGAAGTGTTTCAACTTTGAAAAGATAGCTATATGATAATAATTAATATTTACTGACCACTAATGTTAAAGAAACAAGTCTTCCTTTTGCTTTACTCAAGTATCTATCCAATTTTCTACTATAATTAGTTTAAATGCCAGGACTGTATCCTAATCCCCCAAATTGCATCATTCAGTGTCAGAAAGTAATTCTGATTTAGTTACAGAGAAAGGAAAAAGCTGAAATCATCAAAGCCAACATTTTTCAACTTCCAACAGAGAGTTCAACAATTTCTTAGAGACAGCACAAAGCCTAGGGTCATTGGCTTTGGAAAACTGTTCCAGCAGCTGTGTCTGAGCTGCTTCCTGTGTGAAATGGGCACTGTCCTAATGCCTGGCCTCGAAGAGAACATAGAGTTCAATGATTTTGGGCAGGTGTAACAGACATCCAGAGTCTTGTGAAAACACAAAAGAAGATCCATTCGTGGAATTCCTAACACAGTGGGTGTCAGATCCCTCCCAGAGTGCATTTCTAATAAAACCTTCTCAGATGCTGTCATCTCCAGATCCGTTTTTCTTCCTTCTTCCTGAATCTGTGGGCAAGTCTCTGCATAACCCTGATCTCTAAATGGTATCTTGGCTTCTCAGACAACTTGATATCTTATTACCCATAAATGCTTTACTTTAATTCTCCTTTTCTGTCTCCGTCCTGCTTCCTCACCACATCCTGGATCTCCTTTGAAGTAGATGATATACTTTATACTAATAATAGAAACAGATCCAAACTCTGTGTTAGTGATACAAAAAGTCATCAGGGGTGGTGAGACTCAGGATAATTAGCTCCCCCTCTGTAGAAGAGTTCAGAGATGAGTGGAGTTGGAGCCACCTAAAATGATTTGACTTGTCCTGGGGCTCTGGGGACTCTGGCTCTGGCTTTCACAATACTGATTCTTAACCAATGCCAATAAATCATAGAGTTGTACTTCAGCCATAAGATAGTTGATTATGCTAGTTAGTTGATTATGCATAGTTAGTTGATTATGCTACCTGGGAAATACCTGAACCTGAAATACAGTATAAGCTCTTAGGCTGAAACTCTAGGTATGTGTGTCTTCCTCAGGGATTGATGGGTATATGCTTTTAAAGGTTAATAGTAAGATAAAAAGAATATGTTAATGTACTTTAACTGGTAGAATTTCTTTCCCTTTTTTTCTTGCTATCAATCCTAACTGCCATTCTAATAAGACCATTATTTTCATGTTTGTTTGTCTGTGTGTATTCATGTATTTGTGTGTATGCTCACGTGCATGGGCTCATGTGGAGGCCAGAGGTCAGCATTCAATGTCTTCCTGTATTGCTCTCTAATTTATTTTTTTTTATTATTATTATTTTCTTTATTTACATTTCAAATGCTATCCCGAAAGATTCCCATACCCCTCCCCCCACCTCTGTTCCCCTACCCACC
>NC_034599.1:87625639-87639055 GCF_900095145.1 Mus pahari
GGCAAGGTGTTGGGCGCTGGATCAGCCTGCGGACAGCCGCCAGGCGAACACCCCTCCTGGGCAGGAGAGGCGCAGGACGATCGGGTCCAGCTGCTGCGGGTCCCCTCACCAGTCCGCTCTTTCCCCGGCAGTGCAGCCTCTAATTTATTTTTAATTAGTTATTTATTTACATCTCAAATGTTTCCCCTTCTCCCTGAACCCCTCGCAGAGTTCTCCTCCCCATCTTCCAACCTCTCAACCTCTGAGACATTACTACCCACCCCAGGGTATTCCCCTTCGCTGGGGCATCAAGTCTCTACAGGCTTTGGTGCATCCTTTTCCACCTAGGACAAACAAGGCAATCCTGTACTACATATGCGCCAGGGGCCTCGAACCAGGGCCAGCATGTGTATGCTCTTTGGTTGGTGGTGTTTGGTTGACGCTGTCGATCTGCCTATGGGGTTGCCAGCCCCTTCAGCTCCTTCAATCCTTTACCTAACTCTTACATCAGAGTCCCCAACCTCAGTCCAATAGTTGACTGTGAGTATCTGCATCAGTCTCAGTCAGCTGCTGGTAGAGCCTCTCAGAGGACAGCCACACTAGGCTCCTGTATTTTTTTAAGACAGGGCCTTTCACTAAACCCGAGGCTCACTGATTTGGTTAGATTAGTTGTCCAGCAATTCCCAGAGATCTTGTCTTTATTTCCCGTTGCCAGGTTTGGAGGTGTGTTTCTGCAGGCCTAGCTTTTGAACAAGTTTAATAGGATTCAACTCATGTTTATGCAGCAAGCTTTCTATAGACAGAAACATTTTCCAGGCCATCTTAATACTTCTTTCAATACTATATGTGATATGAAATAAGCTTCATGGGTGATAAACATGCAAGTGGCTACTAAATTCATACTGTATAAACATGAATTGAACAGCCATTACTACAAGATTAATCATAAAATTTTAGCATAGATGTTCAATATAAACACAGTAAACAAACAAACAAACAAGGAAACAAAAAACCTGAATAAAAGTCACTGTCCTCAGATGAAATTAGATCATCATATGCACTTAGATATCTGTGAATAAATATGGTTAAATGTGTTTATTTACACAGACAACCAGAGCTACATGTCAAGTTTAATTTTTAAGTATTAAAACTAATGATCCCTTAGGGGAAAACACATGTTCCACTAGAACACCTTGAGGATGCTAAGTGAGCACTCTACCATGGAACTGAATCAGTTATAGCCATTAAAAGATATTTCAAATTAACTAACTTTATGGGGTATGGGGCATATCTAAACATGAGCACTGTTTTATTTTCCAAGTTATAAGATACATTAAATACAAAATAATAAAAATTTAAAAAATATGGTGACAAGACTCATTTGTAATTTTGCACATTTAAAATGTGTTTAATGGAAACAGTTCTTTCCATAAAGAAAAGGGGCCTTTTGAAAAGAGGAATTTTAAATAGTTTTAATAGGGAGTTTACAACTTCAGCAAGAATGTTAACCTGAACTGTTGAAAGACAGTCACCTACACAAAGTTGAGCACCTTAGTTCACACCTTTATTCTGAGCACTCAGGCGGCAGAGTCAGAAGGATCTCAGAGACTTCAAGGCCAGCCTGGTGCTCATAGTAAGTTCCAGGACAACCATGGTTACACATAGAGACCCTGTCTCAAAACAAACAAACAAACAAACAAACAAAGAAAACAGACAACACCACCACCAAAGAAAAGAAACCTAAACAAAATAAATAACCGATCTGTTACTCTGAGAACAGCCAAAAAGAGCATTGCTTTTCATATTCGAAGATGCTCAATCACATTCTTCTTGAACATCAAGAGAGTTCAGAAAACAGAAGCAAAATGCAACACTGTGAATATTTTTGGTGTTTTATTATGCTACAGTTGTACACAGAAAGCAGAGGGTGGGTTTCTGCTCAGGGCTGCAGAGGATGTTATTTGTAGCAGTAAGAAGCTGCAGTGCACTAACTTGAGTGTTTGCTGTGTTGTCTGTACATCACCTGGAGGCAGATTTCACTTCTGTTCTTGCTAGGCTTGTTTTAAAAGCAAATTTGTGCATGATGTAGGTAATCATAATGAAAAGTCAAAGGACATAAGCTATAAACCTCAGTGAGTTATGAAACTACTGTTTTTTATTGAATATTTTCTTTATTTACATTTCAAATGTTATCCCATTTCCTAGTTTCCCCTCTGAAAATCCCCTATCTCCTCCCCCTTCCCATTGCTCCCCAACCCACCCACTCCCATTCCTGCTCCTGGCATTCCCCTGTACTGGGGCATAGAGCCTTCACAGGACCAAGGGCCTCTCCTCCCATTGATGACCTACTAGGCCATCCTCTGCTACATAGACAGCTAGAGTCACAAGTTCTACTATGTGTTTTCTTTGATTGGTGGTATAGTTCAAAGGAGCTCTGTGGGTACTGGTTAGTTCTCTGGGGGTAAAAGGCTAACCTTTCCATCTTGATCTACAGAACACACAGCTTGGCATGATGTCATGGCAGCAATGAGTTTGAAACTATTATGTGAAACTGTTTCATATGCTCCCAAAATGCCTCAGTGACAAACTTTTCTTCCTCTAATATCCTAACCCTAACCCATGAGGACTTTTTAAAATCATGTTTTCCTCACTTCAGTAATGCCTCGCGAGAATAAGTCTGCTTTCTCTTAGTCCATCTTATTAACTTAGGGAAGGGGGGTGGGAGACACAGCAGGAGCTTCAATCGGATTCGATTAGGAAAGTTTAATAACTTTGCAAGGGACACTAACACGTTCATTTTCCCTCCTTACGAAGCAGGACTCAGATTTATTAGCGTTCTATAATAGAATGCAATTAAACATAGTCTGCTGCTATGTTTATCCACTCGACACACCCGCTACCGCCAGATAATAGAAGAAATTCAATATTCTTTACAAAATTCATCACTTTATTTTTTACAAAATGTACCCTAGTATAAGCCAATTCTGTTATATAATGCTAAATTATTTTAAACATTTAAAAAAAAATTTAGAGTGTTTCTAGATGACAAAGTGAAGTACTAGCTACTGTTCCTAGTTTCCCCACTCCGTATTCTACGTGCCCTATCTATTACAGTTAATGAACAGCACAGCATCATGATCCAGAGCACAGCACACAGCCTTCTAGGCTAGTGATTTTCCTGTAGAAACTTACGCACTTCCAGGACCCTGAATTGTGTTTTGCTGTCATGTTTCCTTAGGTTTGAGGCTCTTGGTTTCTCAGACTTGATTCTGATGATCACAGATTTGTTTGTCTTTAATTTAGCTTTTTAAAAAATATGTTTCCATCATGGTTCCTCTCCCCGAACTCCTCTCAGCTCCTAGACAGTGTTAAAGAAGTTCTAGACAAGTGTTTTGTAGATTCATTTGAGGAAGACTTCCTGGCTTTCACAGTTGGAGAAGGCTTTGTGGTTCTAGAGGAAAATACCACAAAGGTCAGTTATCCTCGGGCTCAATCACTTTGAAGATAACAAGGGCCAGCACTGCCAAGGCACAATCACACTGGGACATTGCTCTTACATTGCTAGCTATTGTAAATACTGCCAGGTAACCTGGCTACTCTAGTTTTGGATCTGTGATAGTCCCCTAAAGGACGAAATGCATGGGCTCTAAAGGGAACTAGTGGAAAGGCAGTAGCGGTTGTAAGATGCAGTTCAGGCAGGAGGCAGTGCTCTCAATGGGCACAGTGTAGACTTGATCTTTGCTCTTGCTTTCACTTTCTAGATTTGGAGTTAATGGCTCCAGTCGCCTCTGTATACTTCCCTCTACCTCCATGGTGGTGTGGGACTTCACCTTTGGCCAAAAGCCACAATGACCACGAGCTGAAATCTCCACAGCTGTTGACTCTCCTCAACCTTTTCTCTTTGTGAGTTTATTATGACAATGAAGTATTTGCTATTATAGCATGTTAATGGATTCTTAAAAATCTAGAGCTCAATTAGTTTTCTATCAAACAGAACATTGTTTCAGAAGCTATTGTTTTGTGTGTTCATTTGCTTTTGAGGATTTGAAAACAGGGGTTGCCAGTACAAGCCAAAGGTCATTGTGTAGTTCAGGTTGGCCTGAAACATATATTGATCCTTCTGACTGCCAAGGACAGAGGATTTATGGAATGAACCAGAAAACCTGGCAAAATGCAGCATCTTTTAAGTTAAACAAAATCTTAGTCTGATAGCTTGATAATTAGGATTCACAAAATCATGATGCCCAGTGAATTTTAAAGTGATCATATGCGGAGATGAAAGAAAAAATACATGAATAAAACATAAAAGTTACATTTATATAGAAGAGATAACTAATTAAGAAAGTATAACAAGAAAAATTAAAAGAATTTCTAAGGAGAAATTAGAATCTAGGGCAGAGTAGAACTCAATACAAGTAATTATCAGTTTGATTATTGAACTGTTAAAAATTTCCAAACAGCCGAAAATTGTGTGATTGAGCAAGTTGAACATTCAAATAGCCAGAGAGAAATAATTATAACTAATAAGTTTTGAGCCTTTAAACTGTAAAAATAAAAATATCAAGTCAAGATGTTCTAATACTTTCACTCTACGTGTTCTAGAGATTCACTTATTGATGTGTTTGTGTCTGTGCCTGCATATGTTTGGGCATATGCCTGCAGGTTGCTGTGGAGGCCTCCCCTGGAGTGGGAGTTATAAATGGTGAGCTGGTAGATGTGGTGCTGGAAACCCAATATAGATCTTCTGTTAGAGCCCCAATCAAGTGCCCCACACTCTTTGCCTCCCTTACAGGAAACTTTGAAATGAAGAATATCACTAGGATAAGAGGAAACAAAACTAAATTCCAAAGCAATTGACAATGGAAAGTCTATAAATGTAGTATACATCTGTTAAATTGGTTAACATTACAAGTGAGATGCCGTTTCCATCTGCCTCAGTGGCAACGGTTTGAGTGCTGTGAGAGCAAACAGCTCCAAGCAGCTTTTGTAAAAATATAATCTGATGTCTCATCTCAACACAGTAACTTAATGTATATTTATATTTCCAGTGGGCATAGCCTCTAACTACCACCTGCTTTCCTAACTAGACTAAACTATACCGATGAATGAAATTCTCTTTTGATTATGTTATAAGCTAAGATACAGTTGGTTATTGTATGTGAAGTTTGTGCCCTAATATTAATTGTATACAGGTTCCAAGAGTTGCGGTGTCTAAGAGTTTTAAAATAAACCTCATGTCATCTGTAGAGATTAATTTACTTCTTTCCTCTCTGATTCCTGGGCTTCTGTTTCTTGTTCTTGCTAATGGCTGTAGCTGAGCTTCAACCCTGTTAGGACAGGTAAGACTGGGTAAGCTTGCCTGCTTATATTAGGACAAAGGAGAGAGGTTTTCATAATGCAGTAAGGGGGTTTGAGCTTTTCCTGTATGGTAAATTACTTCTATGTCCAGTTTGTTGAGAGTTCTTTGTCTTGTCTCATGAAAGGGTGCTGAATTTTGTGAAGTCCATTATAACTATTGAAATTAATCTATGACTTTTAAAGCCCTTTCTGCCCTGTAGTGTAGCGCATTAATTAACTCCCCAAGGCTGAATCCTTCCTCCATCCCAGCAATGAATCTTACTCACCCCTTGTGGGTGATTGTTTTCCTGTGCTAACGGGTTCCTTTATCTATATTTTATTGAAGTATGCATATATGTGATACAATGTATTACTTTCAGCTTTCTTCTCATGTGGAGTCTTCAGCTTTATCACAAGGGGATGTTAATTGTACAAGATGAGTTTGGAAGTCTTCTCCAATTTCGGGAAAGAGTTTGAGAATGACCCTTGTGGACTGTTCTTTAAATATTGGACTAGAAAAGATGTTGAAAGCTCAAAGCAAAGCTTAAAGGACCATTCTTGTATGAAGCTTGAAGGTGAGGGGGGAAAGATATAAAATGCCCAGTTTGGAAAGGAAAAGAATACTAGCACTCTTAATTGTTACAGTCAAGGCTTGTGCTTCCAAAGCAACCATATTATTACACTTATGCAATTTCCCCTACGGGTTGGACTTTCAGGTAACTGTTACTTGTTTCCTAGCAATGCTGTCCTCAATTAAGTATACACATTGAATATTAGCTACACTTTCCAACTACTATAATAATTATTTTACTTTATCTCAAAACAAAAGATAAAGTAAATAAAGACATAAAATAATGATAAGATTTCTAAATATGTATTCATTGCAACACTTAAATGATATGAGTAAAAATATCTTGGATCTGAAAAATATAATACTGAGTTAACATGATAGTCTATCCAGCCACAAAATGTCTGCAACAAATAATTAGAAAGGTAGTGCAAATGATTTATACAGTGTCACATTTAAAAGAAAAATCTATACAGAGCACATTCCCTTTGATATCTTACAAATTTAACATCTTCATAAATATATCTTAAGAACTTGGGAGTTATGCTTATAACAACATGTATATTTGTTAAAATATCATATAAGCATATAGCCAAATATCCTAGGATGGTCCTCTCTAACAAGACCTGGTGCTCATGCCCAGCACTTAAGGACCTGAAATTTCAATTGCATAAATTTGAGAAGATAAATCACTTTGGGTGAGTACAAAATCCTTTGAAGAATAACAAAAAGGGTAATTATTTTTAAATTTAAGGATCTTCTTTTCCCTGGCTCCAACAAGGGTCAAAATAGACGGGTACCTTGGAGAAATGAACAGAAAAATGATTTGCAATTATAAAAAAATCCATTAACAGCTAAAATATGAAACAAAAGTATCAAAGTGTTCTTTTTGTCTTGAATCTTGCTCTGAATCCTTGTGTCAGAGCACGACCTGTGAACTTGGGGCACTCCTCAATTCTGCAGAGTCTTGCCTCACATTGTTGGGTCCAGATGCCTTTCTGACTCATAAAGTACATGGTTAACTAGATCCACAGTAGCCTTTCCATTCCTCAGAACTTTGAAAACTATTGCTTCAGTGGTGGTCACTACTTCGTAGAAATACTTTTTGGATATAACTAACTTCTCTGTTTAAAGTAGTCACAAGGGTCTATTTCCTGTCTCAGCAGGCATCTCAGGAGGCAGCATATGAATTAGTACATCCATGTTTTAAAAGGTAAATCTACAGGGAAACCATGAGAACAAAGAGCTGAGGACAGGACATTTCCTCTATCTTTGTCAGACATATCAGGTTATGGACTGTTCGTGACTCCAAGAAGAAATACTTCCTGATGCTGCATGAACCCCAGTTTCCTCTACATCTTTGACAAACATCACAGGCTGCCAGTATCCTTCTTAAGTGAAGCCTGAGATCAGCCCCATGTACCTGAGAGATCCAGGATGACTCCCCAGTGAACTGAAGCCTGAGTGTTGGTTCTATGCTTGTTCTATCAGAGTGGTATTCCAAATTCTGCATTTCTGACAGCTCAGTATATTCCTGGAAAATATATCAAGTGAAATTCCCAGGTCTTCTTAGCAGTTTGCCACAAGGCCATTGGATTCTACTATGAGAATTAAAGAAAGAAATAACACTGTGAATCTCTCTGCTGGCCACCAGCACCTTCAGTGCGGTAAAAACCCAGTCACCTTGTCCTTGCAGTGAACTGATGTGCCCTTTACCCCGAACGCTCCAAGAGATGTCAAATGTGAGAATATATTAAACCTACTCCTTTACACCATCCTGGTGAATGCCACAATCAATTGTCACTGGTCGCTTTCTGAGCTCAAAGACTTTCCAAACAATGTCTGCCTGCAGTATTTTAAATGGTTGGTCACCCATGCACACAAAAAGATGCAGGACATGGTAGATGTATAAAAGCAGGTCTTTTTTATTTTCACATTTGTTCAAGAAAATCATTGAAAGAAAGATACAAGAAGGTAGACCTGTATGTCTCAGTGAAACAGATGAACAACCCTTTCCTGTGCAGTATGTCAACAGATTGAAATTCATGGAAAATATTATCTTCTCACAATATGTCACTCTCACAAAACTGGAGGGCCTTGATAACAGCACTGTGAATGGAAAGAGTAGAACACTGTATAGATCCTAATCTTCTGAAACAAACTTCCCTTTCCAGCTCTTTAGGGAGAAACATCTCCCTAGCACTCGGTCCATACTTCTTAATGCACAACTAGCTGAACTGACCCAGTGTTTCCCTTCTTCATTCCGCAGCTCCCCTTGCTCAGAAAAACCTTACTCAGCGTCGAATGAGAGGATGCCAGGAGGCAGATCAGTTCATTCCATTTCTATGTCAGCCTCCATCTCCAAAGAGTGGGCTTTCTTCTCATATCTACTGCTCTGCCATGGTGTGTACTCTATGACTTTTCTAAAACCCGGGAGATTGCTATTCTAAGGAAGTTTTCAAACAGCAAGAGCCGAAGAGGAACATGAAAGTCACACATTTGTGCTAAATAGAGTCAAGTGCTTCAGTGCATCAAGGTCCCTAGTTGCTAGGAATTTGATGGCACAGACTCAGTATCATATACTCCACAGACTATACCAGGGCTGCCAAGAAGGAGAGACTACTTCACAACATTCCCATAATCAAAGTCTATATTTACAACGTTAATGGGAGGTTAACATTGTGAAAGGCAGAAGAAATACCTGTAGCGAGAAGGCAGGGTGATATCTAGAGGTCAAGCCTCATATCTCGACCCTACCTGTCTGGTGCATGTCTGTGTGTCAGTCACACACAATACTATCAGTTGCCAATCTCTCACGTAAATGAGACTGAAGTAAGAACAGAACAACAGACACTTAGACAAAGAGAAGCTTGATCACTGCAGGTCACTTCCATTACTTTTGCAATATATTTGGAACTTCTTCATGAAAGATTCAAACATGGAGAAAGGCTATGCTGGTTAACAGCCTATAGTTGTATTTATTTTTACAATCATGAGATGTACAGATTTCACTCAGAAGCGACTAATTTTATATATTTTATAAGCTCTTCACAGTAGTAAATGCTGCCTTGCTTTTATCCTCACCCTTCTTCATCTCCCCTCCTCATTCTTATGATCACCAGTCTCTTAAGCATGAGGCATTAAGAAATGCACAGCACGTAATTGGAATGGAGCCAGACATTGCTGTTTGATGATGCTATTAAAGGTCTGAAAATACAAGCATTAGTTTGCAAAACACATGTCCAGAGCCTTTCATGACGATTGAGGTTTGAACCAACCTCATTGTCTTATCTCACACAAAGAAGGTTTGTCTTTCTGCAGAATGCCAAGGTGGGAGAGATGCAAAGGTTTTTCACGGCAAAGTGCCAACTGCAATTCAATGTGCTCCACCAACACATTGAATATCATAACAATGAGGGGTGTCAGAGCGATTGGGGTACCAAAGAAGAGACACTGCCATGTTAGAATTTGTTGAAAGCCTCAAATCAAGAGCTAGGCTTATTTTCATTTAAAATTCTTGAGGTCTATTTGAATTTTTGAAATGTGTTTCCTATCAGAAGCAGCTCTATAGGAGTGCTTGCCTTCCTTGTGATATCAGTTCACCTGATCGTGCACCACCAAATGTGACTATCAACAATGAATCCCACCGGAGAGGGAGTGGTCTGTCAGACCTTTTCCTCACTTCCCTCCAGCTGAGATTCTCTTCCCCTCAACCCTGGGACCAGTTTTCCTGATATCTACCTGTCTCTCTCCAGCTCCACTCTGCTTCAGTTCTTACTTAGAATCTGCATGGTTAGAACCTCTGGGATGAGGAAGAGTGAAAACTTTGCTCTAGACTTCTCAGAGTTGATAAAGCAAAAGCTCCAAACCATCGAACAGTGCTGGCCCTAAGCAAGGGAACATCTGTGTTGCTGCTCAGGACCACCATGCCTCCCACATTCGGATCTAAATGCTCTGCTAGAAGTTCTGTGTTTCTCACTCCCTGGCCCTGTCATTGGATTATCATAATGTTTTTCCCCGATGTGATTCATAGATGTATGGAATTTGGACCTGGTTCAGGAGTAAATCTTTCACACTGTACCATTCCAAAGACAGGGAGTCAAAAACCTTAGTGGAGACTGGAAAGGCATGAGTCAAAACCATTGCCTTTTATTACTTATAAATCTCTTTATTTAAATGTCTCCTCCATGACTCTCTTTCATATCTTTGTCTCTCAGCTTCCGATGAACAGGTCAATGGCTGACGGCTATTGAAATGCCAAATGTTAGTCTTGGATCATAGGGACATTATTATAGAGCAATAATTTAGAATAACCATGGCTATAATCATGTTCCATAAGAACAACTTTTTTCTGTTCTTTTTCCTATTTTTCTGTAATACCTAGATATTTTAAAATCTTGTTCATGATGATTACTTAAAGCAAGTGGATTAGATTAATTTAGATTAAAGCTAAAAGAAAATAAATGATCTATTAGGTAGCCTATTAAATTAATGAAAATGAATACATTTTGACCTGATATTAAAAGACCCTTAGCATGTATTTAATGACTAAAATATTCCAAGAAGCATAACAAGTACTTCAATTATACATTGTCTCATTAAATTTTCACACAGATTTTTCAGATAAGTGTTGTTAAACCCAGAGTTTCACTCTGTCTGCAGCCACAGGGTTTTTCTAAAAAGCAAGAACCTCTTAAAATGATCTTAATTTAGACAGAAAAATCAGAGCTCTGCTAGAAGAGCAAAGATCTAATCCAGGGAATAATCTTGGTCAAGGTAAATCTTAGCCAATATGAAATGGTCACCGTTAGTCATGAAATGTCAACTATGCATCAAGTAACATATGAGACCTCTCATTAAACTTAATATCCATTACTCCTATTTTTACATATAAAGGAAACAATGTTCAGAGGGCTAATTGATTCCTGAGGTACACAACCAAGAAGTGTAAGAAATTCCGCATCCTGAAAAAGGCAAAGACAAGCCAGAAGATGAACATTTAACCACAGAGCATCATGATTCCTCATGAAGATAAAGACCCAACAATAAATGAGGCAAAACCCACATCCAGTGTCTGCAGGCTCTAAGACCCTATTAATAGACCTGATCAATCTTGACATTTTACTCACCATCTCTTCAAGGCTGATCAGTTTTAACTGACTAATCAAAGAATCCCAATTTTTTTCTAAAAGAAGGGATAATTTCCAAACATCCTTACGAAAAACAAAAAAGCTTGAAATTTTTATCTTTAAAATTGAAATTTTCATAATTCTTTATGGATATGGCAAACAGAAATGTCAAAGATGTGAAAAATTGCATTTAGACAATGCATTAATTGATTTATAATGGGAACGTAACATTTCATTTAATTTACATCGCTCCAATTTTTTTTATTTACATATCAGTCATTAGAAAATTTCTCCAAGCAAAGACAGCTAGTCTGATAACAGGTTCTGGGCCTGGGGTTTTGTTGATTACTTTGCTTACTGATAAAACAAAACACCTGGCATAAACAACTGAGAAAGAAAAACTGGCTTCTATTTAGGGAGGGGAAGGTCTCTCGTGGCAGGGAAGGCATGGTGATAAGAGCATGAAGTGGCTGTCCACATTGAGTCTGCAGTCAGGAAGCTAAGAGGTGGGAAGATCAGTCCAAAGTTCACTGTTAGTTTATTATTATTATTATTATTATTATTATTATTATTATTTTCTTTATTTACATTTCAAATGCTATCCCGAAAGGTTTTTATTAAGTCCCAAGCCCCCTTAAATGGGATGGTGCCACCCATATCTGGGAGAGGAGGTTTCCTTCTTCAGTTAAATCTTTCAGGATGTACTCTCAAAGACAAAATAAAGGTGTTTCCATGGCAACTCTAAATTCAGTGTTGCGAACTGTGAAGAGTTAACAGTCAGCCTCTGTTGTGTGGCAGTTTTCTCTGAGTAAAGTATTCCTTTCTGAAGGAGAGGCCCCTGAAACCCAGGGAGTAAACAAAACTTTACGTGTTGGATTGAACAGAAACTTAAGATCCAATTATTAGCCCTTCTGGAGCAGTTTAAAAGGGACCCAACAAGTGCTGGTGAAGGAGCCTCTGAGGGGAGGGGTCTCTGGTCAGCCCAACTGCAGACCAGAGATTTTTGGACTGTCCTGCAGGCTCTGCACAAACTCCTGCTTTATAGCTTTTATGACTCATTTTCTATGCTGGGGTGAGCATTTGGGTTGTGTAACTGCTTTTCAGTCATCTCTGTTCCTTGTAGGTATGCACTCCCCATATTCTATTAGTAACCTCAATACAATTTTATTGGTTCATCTTAGGTCAGCCACGGGTTTCCTTTCCAGGGTAAGTAAACACATGTCCATTCTTCTCTCCAGGAAAACATATACCACACAAAACCCCCTTGTCAACTTCACACTCAATCATAACCTTCTATCTTAACATCTTATCCCTATCGTTAATGTCACATTTATATTTCTGTGCACAACTGATTTCATGTACTTTCAAATATCCCCCTAGCCATCAACAATACAAGAAAGTGTTTAAAAGTCCAAAGTCCCTTCTGAGTTTCAGGGTAATATCTCAATGGTGAATTCCTCTAAAATTAAAACAACAACAACAAATATCTGATTGTGTTCTTCTAAAATGCAATGGCACAAAGTGAACTTTCTATTCCAAAACAGTTAAATGGGTACATAGCAAGAAAAAATATTGGCAAAAGCAAGATCAGAAATCCAGATTTCTGATAAAACCAGTAGTTAACATCCAGAAGATGGGGCTCATAATAGAATATTCTGGGTCCCAATAACCTTGGGGAGCTCCAAGCTCCCCCCCCCAGCTCTGCTGTTTGCACCATAAATAGTCTCTTACTTAAATTATCCCCTTCCAACACCTTTAGTTTCCTTCAGCATTCAATCTGTGGTCCCGATAGTTGCCATATTTTAGGATCTTCATTACAACTTAGGGTTTATCTTTCCAGCTTCATGAAATGTTCTCATAGAGATGCCTTGCAAGGACTCTAACCCTGCTGAGCGTTCCCTAGCCTCATCACCTTTCTGAAACATTTGTGCAAACACCATGGTTCACTCAGACTTGGGTATCTCATACTCTACAAACCCAGCACTATGTGGTACTAGGTCAAGACTGAGATAAGATAAGCCCAAGATAGAGTTCTCCTGGACCACTCAAGCAGCATCCTCTGGTGCTGACACCGAGGAGACACATCCTTAGAGGGATGGTCTTGACCAGAGAACTTCGTTCAGAGGAATTCTCAGTATAGGTTCTCCCCTCTCAAATTAATTTGTTTCCATTAATCAAATGGTGAGTGGATGGTGCTTTGTCCTAATCATACATTTACTAATGTTTCAATAGAAAGGGTAAGGTTTCCAAATCATTGGAGCTGATAAAAAAATAACCATACCTGCATCATCTGTGCCTTCTTTCTCAGAAACTTTAATCAGATCACCTTCCTTCCTTCCTTCCTTCTTCCTTCCTTCCTTCCTTCCTTCCTTCCTTCCTTCCTTCCTTCCTTCCTTCCTTCCT
>NC_034599.1:87640080-87670566 GCF_900095145.1 Mus pahari
GAGAGAGAGAGAGAGAGAGAGAGAGAGAGAGAGAGAGAGAGAGAGAGAAATGACAGTCAGCAGATCACTCTCCCCTTTTTGTTCAGCTTGGAATACCAGCCTATGGGATGCTTCCACCCATATTCAGGATGAGTCTTTCTCAGTCAAACATTTCTGAAAATATGCTGCTGGGTTCTGCTTCTGCCTTTGGGTACCCAGGCACCAATGAGCACTAGCTGGACAGGAAAGAGCAAAGCTGATCTGGATGGGTGGACTTGCAGGATCTCAGCTGGCATAAGCACAGATAGCCTTCTCCAGAGCAGGTTCACTTGCACCCTTCATTGCTGCACAGCTTTCTCCATGCAAGAGCTGCTGATCCCAGAGATTATTTATAAATAGACATCTATCACTGATTTTTAATGGCAGGAGGGAGGATATTAAAGGCAAAGTTTATGTGAAATACTTGCAATTGTGAAACCTATTTTGTTCCTCAAGCATTGCAATCATTAAGCAAATATTCAGTTCTGTACATATAGTTCTATATTTTGGTTCTCAATCATTATACTACTAAGTATATCTGACTCCCTGCTTGGAGTTGAAAATAACTTTGATTTGTTTTTTCTCTATCTCTTAAATCCTCCAAGCTCTGGAAGAAGTACCAACTGTGAGCAGGAATATTTAATCTACAGATAAAAGCAGAGTTCAGATATTTTTGACTGAGAACAAAATTTAAACCTTGTCACATAGACCTAGCAGAGTTAACTTCTGGTGGAGACTCTCATTGCATTCTGGCATCTTCCTCCTGTTTCTACTATTGAATAATACATCAGCTTCATTATTTATCTTGTTCACCTAATGGCTCCCCCTTTCATTTTATTTGTATTAATTTTGACATTTCTCATTTCCTGTCTCTTCTTCTTTAAAATTATCCTGTTTCCAATATATACTGCACCTAACTTGATTAATTTAGAAAAGATGGGGGGAGGAAATAAGATAAATGGGAAAATGATAGCATTCACATTTCCTAGCCAGATTTATTTATCTTGTGGATAAAAATCACTCTGATGCAGTAGACTCTGTACTCTGTTGAATTTGATTGATGACACAGAATTCTTACCTACTTCCTGGAATATCTTGAGGATTAACAGATCACAAAAAGATGAAAACTATTTACCAATCACATAAAAATAAATCAAGTTAGGTATAGTATATATTGGAAACAAAGGATAATTTTAAAAAAAGAAGAGACAGGAAATGAACAATGTCAAAATTAATATAAACCTAAAGAAAGAGGGAGCCAGTAGGTGAATGGGGAAATGATGAAGCTGAATTAGACTGATGTATCCCTGATTATCAAAGGGAAAGAGCCCAGTTGGCTTTTGAAGTTGGTGTTTCTCACCTAGGGAAAGCCAATGGACCTTCAAATCTACAAATCTTAAATAGTCATGTGTTTTGTTTGTTTGGTTGGTTTGGTTTTTTTTTCAAAAGGGAATACTAATTCAATTAAAAGTTTTTGAGTTTAAAATTCATTCTGTTCTCCCTCTATAGAAGTTCATAGAGATGGATAGGTTTTGGATCTAGATAATCTTGTAGCAGAATGTTTTCTATTTGCAACTACCCTACAATGAAAGGCATGAATTAAAGGGAAAGGGGACTTATTAAGTTTTAGCTGAATGATTTGTTAGAGTATGAATAAGGCCACAAAAGATGCACATGCAACCTAGCACTGGGGATAATGCTTCTGAAAGTGGCTGATCTTCCAGTGTCAGAGCAGTGTGAATAGACTCAGCTGCACTGGCAGAGGGGAGAGATGCTCCAAGGATCACCACACAGTGAAACCCAGCTGCCTCCTAGGTACCTTTTATCTTTTCCCTAACTCTCTGTAAGAGTTCATGGACTACTCAGAGGAAAAGTTGCCAAGAAAGATACTGAATCAACGTTGATAAAATAATTATTAGTTTGTCAAAAGGAATGAGTTACCAGAGAAACTGGAGCCCTTGTTGCAGTGATACTGGAGTGCAAAATGGAATAAACCAAACCAAACCAAAAGCAAACAACACCACCAACAAAAGTACAAGTAACCGCACCTCAAAAACTAAATAGACATGACAGCAACATTACACTCTCAAAGAGGCGAACAAACATATCCAGAGCCTCATTTTACACAATAAGCAAAGAGTGGAAATTTCAGAAGTATCCAAGGTCAAAATAATAGTGAACAGAATGTGAAATATAAGCTTTCAGTCCCAACAGAGAGGTCACTTCTGACATATGCTGTGACATGAATGAATCATGTCACATGTTACATGTTTTCTTTGTGTGTGTGTGGCTTACTGAGTTTATTAAGAGTTACATGAGGCAGGTGGATGATATTTAGTGGAGCAAATATAATGTATCTTGGCTCTACCACAGTATAAGTAAAAGATGCATCTGCACCAATAACTCATAGCTGTGAATAGACACTCTAGAAAGGTGAAACCCCATGAGATACTCTCCAATCCATGGTGAAAGGTTGGTGGGTACAGTCTTGTACAGATCTTGGACAGGTCACCATAGCGTCAACAAGTTCATGAGTACAATGGCTGTGTCACATCCAAAAAGCAACCTTTTGTTCCACATCTCTACAACCTCAGCCATTGCATTCTTTCTTCCCCCTCTTCCAAAATGTTCCCTGAGTCTTGTGAATACTGATATAAAATAGAGTTCTCCACTCTATTTTATTCACAGTGCATTGGCCAGCTATGGGTTTCTGCAGTTAAAAAACAAACAAACAAACAAAAAACAAACAAAAAACCACTTTTGTGATAAAGACTGGGTATAGCATGAGCCTCTAATGCAAAGTGGGTCTGGGGCAAGTCAATATGTTTAAAGTGATTTTCTGTAAATTCATAAGACCATAAGGAAAGTTGCATATGACACATATGTAATTATTCAGCTAGGCTATTTCTTCTGGTTGGTGACAGCTGAGCTTGTCTTAAATGTCTGCATTCTTTCTCACTTCACCAACGAGCATTTGTTTTGAAGGTAAATTACAAATAACAAAGAAAATGAAAGTGTACAGTTTTGGAACAGAGGGAGCTAATGTGTAATTTTCTTCCGTTATCCCAAATCTAGCTTCATTCTATTTCTACTATTCTATCAGGTTTTAACATCATTGAAATAAAAGTTGTGTGCCTATAAGGTACCAGAGATGTTGGTGCTATATCCTCTTTGAGATTCAGCTGTAAGGCATTTTCTCAATTAGTGATCAATGCAAAAGCCCAGCTCAAGGTAGGTGGCAACATCTCTGAGTTGGTAGTCCTGAGTTCTATAAGAAAGCAGGCCATGCAAGTCATGGGAAATAAGCCAATAAGCGTCACCCCTCCATGGCCTTGTCATCGCATCCTGACTCCAGGATCCTGCTCTGATTGAGTCCTTGTCCTGACTTTCACTGTTGATGAACAGCACTATGGAAGTATAAGTAGAATAAACCCTTCCCTCCCCAACTTGCTTTTTGGTCATGGTCTTTCACTGCAGCAGTTAAAACCCTAAGTCATTGCCCAAAGTCTCTCCCTACTTTAAGATGGAAAACTAGAACAGACTCTTACAGCCTCAGCAGTGAGGGTGTCATTTTCTAAGTCTCATAAAACGGTCTTTACTATCAGTGTTTTTATTTATAAACAATGTTTTAAAATCCATTAGCTTGACAAAAAAAAACTACCAAGCAAAGCTATATTTACTGTCCTGTGCTCTAGAGTTCTTGTTTTGTCACTCAAAAGAGCAACTGTAAGAGAAGAGTCTAGCCTCAAGAGTTACAAATTCTGTCCTTCACACTGACTGTCACCATTCCGCCCTGATTTGTAGACAGAATTGAGGTCTTTCTCCTTGTGATAGGGTTAGTTGTGTATCAGCGTGACATTGCTCCCACGCTCGTGAAGGACTAGGTAACAATCATCGTTTATTTGGATCATTTTAACAATATATGATATTTTTGTCAAACCTGCCCTCTTAATCTAGACCATCCTCCTCCTATAGCTGCATAGAGTTCAAATCCACTTTCTGACTCATCCCGGCTAAAAGGCAGGGACAGACTCAGATACTTGTTTATATTGTTATTGCACACAGACTTTGGTGACCACATTTAAGTTCATATAATGGAGTCATTTTTTTCCTTCCATTTTTGTTAAATGATCTTTAACTGGGAATTTTTCCCATAATGTGTCTTAATAAGTAGACATTCTACCCTACCTCTGTTGCTCTCATCCACGATGCCATGAGGGTTGAGGGCAGCTATTCTCAACACTGCTACTTATACAGGTTAAGTATCCAGGATAGTCATTGCAGTTAAATACCAACACCTGTCAAACAATGATGACATTATTGACCCCTTGTCATCTTGACATACAAACACAACACTATTAAGCCACAACTCTTCTTTTCTTTGGCATCCCCAAGATCTCACTTGAAAGCATAATTTTAAAAGTCCCTCAGTCTTTACAAATTCAAGCACAGTAAGATTTCAGTCCCTTTATAATAGGCAATTTCTTTTAAAATCCAAAGTCTTTGAAAATTCCAAGTCTCTCACTTGTAGCCTCCAGTAAAATACTTTCTTATTTCTAGAGGGTAAAGTCGGGGCACAATCATAACCAAATCAAGGCAAAACCAATCTCCAACCTTCCAGGGTCTGGGATCCACTCCTAATCTTCTGGACTCCTCCAAAGGGCTTGGGCCAATCAGCTGGCTATGCCCTCTGCAGCACACACAGCTTATCTTCTAGTTTCCAGCTGGCTGTACCCCACTGTTGCTGATCTTCTTGGTACTGGCATCTCCAGAACTGCAGGTGTTCCTTGTTGCAACTGGGCCGCACTTTCTCCAATAGCCTCTTATAGGCTCTTTCCTGGTGTCAAGCCTCAGGTTCTTTGCATGAGCCTTTCCGTCTTAAGCTTTTGAGCACCACTGAGGCTCCACCTTCACTGAGTCTCCTGGCTGCTGACAGAACCAAGCCTCCCCATGACCCCTTCATGTCTTCAAAACCAGGATCACTCTTACACTTAAACCACGTCCAGCTGTTAATATGTTAACAGTGGTCACATCTGGAACACAGATTCTCTAAGCTCTCAGAAATATTTTCCAGAAAATTTCATCTCACTGATGCTGCTCTCTTCTAAATTACTTCTAATTATTTAACTGCAGCCAATCAGCATCAAGCACCCCACCCAGCAAAGCAAAATTTTGTTTACATAGTTCTGGTATTTTATTAATTACAGCTGATTCTCTAGTCTCAGCTAGCCAAGGTACTAGTGTTTAGCAGTTGGGAAGTGTTTGCTTGAGTGGTATGGTCACTGCTCCAGAGAAAGACATATGTAACCTTAAGGATGTATTTATGTATTTAGGTGGAAAGACTGTAGAAACAATCTATGCTTTCCATCCTTTTTTTCCCCCCCCCCCTTGGTTTTTTCGAGACATGCTATCTCTGTGTAGCCCTGGCTGTCCTGGAACTCGCTCTGTAGACCAGGCTGGCCTTGAACTCAGAAATCTACCTGCTTCTGCCTCCTGAGTGCTGGGATTAAAGGCAAGCGCCACCACTGCCCAGCTATGCTTTCTGTCCTTACGATGTTCTCTGCCAATGATATCAGAATCCCTAAAATAATGTTCCTGACTGCAAGCTTCACTCTTCAAGGGAGCCCTGGATGCCCCTCATGTACACGAAGATGCCCTGTCCCATATGGTCTTTCCATCATAGATAGACACAAGGATTGACCATCAACACACAGTCTAGCCAAACGTCTATAGAAATGTGTCGATCACAAAGCATTTGGATGAGCTAGTTGCAAATGGAAGTGTAGATATTTGGTGAATTACATTGGGCATAGCAGAAGAGATTAACCAACCCACATTAGTATTTATGTCTTGTTAATGGGGATTAATAGAAATATAAGGAATGAACACCTTCTGCAGGGGGGTCAGCAACCTAATGTACTGGAAATTGCTGTGTATCACGATAGCATTACAGAACCAATTGCTCAGAAACTGGACAGACTAGGATCCCTGCTCTGCTAACAAGACCAATACATGGGCTATTCTGAGGCCCAAACACCATCACCTACATTTTCTTCTCCAGCTCTACAACACCCTTTTCACTTAGAACAGAAAGTTTCTCTTAGGGGCTCTAACCCTCAAAACCAACTATGCTCTGAAAACATTTTAAATTTTAGGACTAATGGAAAAAAATGAGGGATTTCATTTACCACTTTGGGGGAAAAAATTCAAGAAATTGGTCTTTTTCGAAGGAAATTTGTTACTGGTATTCAAGGCTGTGACAGATTCTTACACAGGTGGTAGTGACCAGCTGTTCTCCATCTCTTCTGAGAACAGAACAAAGGGAAATGGTGTTAAATTGCAAAGTTAGAGATTTTGTCAATTTAATAAATCACCAGGTCCCCGTTCCCTAATCTCCCACGCCCTGTCCCAGTTGTTAACCTTTTCAGCTAAGTGTTCATTACCAGGCATTTCATTTTCAATTCCATTTATTCCTAAATAGGAGGGTACGGGCAGCCCTGGTCTTTGATTTATGGGAGTGCAGTGTCCTGAACAAGTTCTCTTCAAATCTACTCTCACAATGAAGCATTGCCTGTCAGAAGCCCAGTGCTGCACAGCGGGATGAGGACAAATGCTGACACACTTTTCAGTTCAGCTCCCAGCGAGTTCTGATAACAAGCACCACAGACATGCATCCTCTCTGCATCCTACTCTTATTTTTGTCCACGCCCTTGCAAGCTGCCTTGGTCATGGAGCATTTCCCTATCATGCCCAGGGAATCCTTGACAGCAAGGATGCTCAGTGTTGCATGGAAGACTTTGAGTTTACGAAGTGAATCTAGTGAAGACATGCATGCTTCGTAAGCAAGTGGAGGAGGCTCTGAAAGAAGCTGAGCATGGATGGAGTTTAGTGGAAATGGACAATAGCTATTCCTTGTCAGTGACGTAAGAAGGTTGCCACAATGATTTTAACGCTCCCATCCTAGTGTCTGTCATCTAAGTATCCCCAAAAGAAAGCTCTTTCTTGTATTTGGAGATAAAAGTCTATCAATAATCCCAACGAAACAAGACCACTCAGAGTCACCTGGTAGCAAAAATAAGAATTTAAAATGAGCACTGAAATTCACAGCATGTATTTCTGTAGAAAAAAAGAACTCCATAGAATATTTTATTTTGTTAATAACATAATTCTAATTTAATCCAGGAACTCCACACCAAGTTAGAGAATGAGCTTACATAAGGCTTCTGTCTGTCTCAGTTTGTTTTCCCTTAGAATAAAGCCTGTTCCAGGAAGGAAGTGTGGCTCTTCCAGACATCCTGAAATCAGAACACTGCCCAGAACAACAAACCGCATTTGCTCCTTAAAAACACGGTCCAGTCTCAGTTCCACCCAATTTCCTTGGTTTTGATTCTTATTTCTGCCCAGATTGTACGAGTAAAAGAGTTGGTGGAGTTAAAGTTGGATCACTATCATGCTCCCTCAAAGACACACGCCAAGAAGGAAAAGAATTGATATAAGAGCCAATTCTACATCCAAGACTTATGTTCTATGGGAGTCAGAACACTGTAAGCTGAGAAGTCTGCCATTGATTTATGAGTGTGAAAAGACCAAGAAAAAAAGATTGAGACCTCTAAATTCATCTTCTTCTCACAGTTGTGGCTACTTCATAGGATGATTGAAAAACAAAAGAACTGAGCAATTTAACATTTTATTAATTCTAAGTGTTCATTTGCATGTACATGTACATATTTACGCCATTTATTAATATTCAACTCAGCATTTACCCTATCCACAATTGCATATTCATAAACATACTCATATGCATATATGAAAAATATCTGTAATAGACTAAGATGGTGACTTTCAAAATCAAAATATGGTAGTCAAAGTATAAAAAATTATCTCTTTTTTTGTATCATAATCATTGTGTCACATTTCCTGCCTAGTGTTAAAAAGTGAAGTAAGAAAATCAAAATATATGAAAGACATTACTGGACCAAACCCAACATTCATCTGGTACATAATACAGTCCTACATCCTGTTGATTAACTTGAAACATGGCCATTCATGAGCAATGCAATACAACTTTCTCACTTGCAACTGCCTTGCACCCTTAGTGGGACATTCTGTTCAAACTTTCCCATGATTTGGCAATGCTGAATAAATGTCCCAAGCTGAAATGAGAAATCCCCCTGGGTTCAGAGTTTACAACTGACATTAGTTCCAAGTTCTCATCAATTATTACTCAAAGCCTAGAAAGGTAACAAGTTATAAATTTACTTACTTTATTTTACATACCTCTCCAGCGGGATAGCAACTTTTTCAATTGGCAAATTATCTTGCAGCAGCCATTAGAACCGAGAAGCAGGCAGAGGGAAATGAGGAGCCTTGGTGGCCTAATTATCCCAGTGACCAAACTGCTTAAACTCTGGAATCTGATAAGAAGAATCTAAATGCAAGGCACTCCCCTTGCTTATGTGGAGGAGTATCATTATATCCTCTAGACGTATACTTAATGAGATAGTTTAGATACTTGGAAAAGAAAGGAGCTTGATTACATCGGCCGGCATAGTTAAGAGTGCGTTTATTATGCTTTTATGTATCTAAAATGCACTTTCCGATCATAAGAAAGGAAATCTGCTGGCTGATAAACTCTTTTACTAAAAAGATTCTATCACACACGTAAATCCCTGAGAGGATAACACGCGTTCTGTATGATAACTATTATAATTATAAGCATTTGTCAAGATAGCTTAAAACATCCTTATCACAGAATGCTTGATTGGAACAGTGGGCTGATCATCAGAGAACAGCCAATCCGGAGCTCTTCGGAAACGGAAGAATTGCTTTTGTCTTGAGTGCTAAAATCCAAAAGACTTCGTTGGCGATAGGAGTACCCCATGCAAGCATGGGGAGAGCTAAGCACCGGCTTTTGAGACTCAGGCAGTGTCCTTATTATCAGGGTCTCTCAGGATTAAGAACACCTCTGTGGCAGTGGAAAGATAGTGGCAGACTGACACAGTTTGCAACTGCTGACACTGCAGATCTGCAGCGTTAGAACAGTACTATATGTTAGGACTGTACTCCCATCACAATGTGTCTATTAAGGAGACCCTATTAATTATGCTTTAAATAGCTCTGCATTTATTTTCACCTTAGTGACTCAGCAAAACAAGTGAGTTTCCAGGCCAAGTCTCAAATTTGCTGTTGTAATCAGTCCATGATATGGCTGTATCCACTTCACTTCAACTCTAAATCACCACTAACTGCCCTTCAAATTGATTGAAAGCTTCATGGGCCATCATAAGAAATGCAATTTAACAAATGGGCACTTGGTGTCAAATTCGTTCTTGAGATTAAAAAAAAAAAGTAGCAAAACAATAGAAACATGTAGACTTAGTGCCTCATGAACCAAAAACTTTTTTTAAAAAAAAAGTATAGATCTGTAACAATGCTATTTGATGTGGTTGCAAATCTATGGAGAAAGATCATGGTGTTAGCACATATACATGGGTTTTTAGAGGATACCAAAGGTTGAGCCTGTACTCAAAGCCATGGAAGACTCTCAGAGTACAACAGCTTATGTTTCAACACCTTATGCTTTCAGAATCTAGGATTAAATAACCAAATAAACATGACACCATTGTAGGGAAGAGCAAATTCAAAGAAGCCACACCCTGTCTAGAAACTAGTGGTACCCAGGGATGGTGAAATTCCAAGAGATGAACCCCCACACTGTCACACACAGTTAATGCTTATTGATGTGTCTGAAACATAAGATGAAACTCAGAGCTGAAGCCACAGATTGCTTCTTGTTTACCCTTTAGTGATTATTGTTCTGAATGAGGTCAGGAAAGGACCACAGAAAGGGAAACCAGGAGAGAAAAGAGACTCTCAGAGCATTGTGCATTCAGAGTAGGCAAGGGTACTTATGAATAATAAAACCATGTCAGTAATTTGGCAGGAAGTATTTTCTAAAATTTAGTGACTTTAGTCCCGCAGAACAGAGAATCACAAACATGCTGAAATTCTGAGAGGTGGTTCATCAAAATAACACTTGTATGTGGATACTGTGCATATTGGTTATTTTATTTTAAATAATCTATTTTCTACTTTTATGGAATACAATTTAATCACTCTTTTAGGTTTTTTTTTTTTAGTATTTTGATTTACTTTGTACATCTATTTTATTATTGCATTCATTTACATTTCAAATGATATCCCCCTTCCCAGTTACCCCTCCACAAACACCCAACCCATCTCCCCCTCTCCCCATTCCTCTTTACCTGTATGAGGGTTCTCCCTGACACACTTACTCCTTCCTGCCTCATTGCTCTAGCAACCCCCCCCCCCCAGGCTGGGGCATCAAGCCTCCATAGGACCAAGGGCCTCCCCTCCCATTAATGTCAGATAAGGTCATCCTCTGCTACATATGTATTGGGAGCCATGGTTCCTCCATGTGTACACGTTGGCTGGTGGTTTAATCCTTGGGAACTCTGGGAACTCCACTTAGCTGATATTGTTCTTCCTATGGGGCTGCAATCCCCCTCAGCTCCTTCAGTCCTTCCCCTAGCTCTTCCGCTGGGGCTCCTGGGCTCAGTCTGATGATTGGCTGTGAGTATCTGCATCAGTATTGGTCAGGTGCTGATAGAACCTCTCAGGGAATTGCCATACCAGGCTCCTGTCAGCAAGCTCTTCTTGGCATCAGCAACAGCGTCCAGGCTTGGTATCTGCAGATGAAATAGATCCCTAGGTGGGACAGTCTCTGGATGGCCTTTCCTTCAGTCTCTGTTCCATTTTTTTGTCCCGGTCTTTCCTTTGGACAGGGGCATTTCTGAGTTAATAATTTTGAGATGGATGGTTGGCCCATCCCTCAACTGGGGGCCGCGCCTATCTCCTGGAAATGATCTCTGCAGGTTCTATCGCCCACACCATCCATTGTTGGGTAGTTTGGCTAAAATCACCCCTGTTGAGTCCTGGGAGCCTCTTGCTTCCCTTGCATCTGGGACTTTCTAGTGGCTGCACCCAGTTCCCCATCCCGCACTGCTATATATTTCTATTCTACTTCCTAACTTTCTGTACTTCTTTTCTGTCCCTTCTAATACCTGATTCTGCCCCCCTTTCTCCCTCCACCTCCTCTCTCTGTCCCTCCCTCTACTTCCTGTGACTATTTTGTTCCCCTTTCTATGTAGGATTGAAGCAGCCACACTTTGGTCTTCCTTCTTCTTAAGTTCTATATGTCTTTTGAGTTGTATCATGGGTATTCTGAACTTTGGGGCTAATATCCACATATCAGTGAGTACATACCATGCGTGTTCTTTGGTGTCTGGGTTACCTCAGGATGTTATTTTCTAGTTTCATCCATTTGTTTGTGAATTTCATGAAATTGTTGTTTTTAATAGCTGAGTAATACTCCGTTGTGTAAATGTACCACATTCTCTGTATCCATTCCTCTGTTGAGGGACATCTGGGTTCTTTCCAGTTTCTGACTACTATAAATAAGGCTACTATGAACAAAGTGGGGCATGTGTCCTTGTTATATGTTGGAGCATCTTTTGAGCATATCGCCAGTAGTGGTTTAGCCGGGTCTTCAGGTAGAACTCACAGGTGCGGCCCCAACCCCTGCCCCAATACCTGGCCTAACCAGAATGCCTTGGTACCCAGGGAATGAAGGAAACCCCACCCAATCAGAAAGTTCATTCTGGTTTGTACTTGCTCCCAGGATTGGAGCCTGTGCTCAGGATTCCCATCCACTCAGTCCACACCCAGATGCAGCTTGAACCCAGGAGCTCTGACACATTCAAGATCACAGGTGAGAACCCAACCGCTGCCCTAATATCTGGCATAATTGGGACCCCTGGAACACAGGGGACACAGGGACCCCTGCCCAACCAGAGGGTTCCTTTCAGTTTGCACCTGTGCCCAGGAGTGGAGTCTGTACCCCTGCCTCCCCCGACCCACACACACCCAGATATATCTTGACTCCCAGGAGCTCAGACACATCCAGGATCACAGGTGAGATGCCACACCCAACCCCCAATCCCTGCCATGCTCCATTCAGAGACAGCAAGGCCAGTTAACAGCAGAGATAACCAGATGGTGAGTGACAAGCACAAGAACATAAGTGACAGAAATCAATGCTACTTGGCAACATCAGAACCTAGTCCTCACATCACAGCAAGCCCTAGGTACCCCAAAACACCAGAAAAGCAAGATTCAGATATAAAATCCTATGTCACGAAGATTATAGAGGACTTTTAAGAATGGCATAAATAACTCCCTTAAAGAAATACATGAGAATACAGGTAAAAAATATAAACCATTAAAGAGGAAAAACAGATCTCTTAAAGAAATACAGGAAAACACAATCAAACAGGTGAGAGAATTGAACAAACTGTCCAGGATCTAAAATTGGAAATAGAAACATTAAAGAAAACACAAAGGGAGACAACCCTGGAGATGGAAAACCTAGGAAAGAGAGCAGGAGTCACAAATGCAAACATTACCAACAGAATTTAAGAGATATAAGAAAGAATCTCAGGCATTGAAGATACCAATTTAATCATTCTTAAATAGCGATAATATCAGGGTCCCTTAAAATGACTGAAGGACTGTTCTCATACCTCTTTCTTGTCTTTTCTGCCAGTGGGAAATGTCCATCTTATTACCATGTGGATAGAGAACCCTTCATTCTGACATCCTTTACCACACTAATTGTCAACTAGAACCATATATATATATATATATATATATATATATATATATATATATATACGTATATGTATATATATATATGTATATATATATATATATCAAATGCTTATATTCCAAAATCTAACCTGCTGAATGAATATATATATATATATATATATATATATATATATATATATATATATTGCATACAGTAACAATTAATGAAAAAAAATGCCATAAATTTGAAGGAGATTGGAGGAAAGGGGTATATGAAATTGTTTGGATGGAGAAAATAGAAAGGATAAATGGATAAATGTTGTAATCAAATCACCTTCTCCAAAATAATGAAAACAGCTATAAGCCCATGGATGATATAACATTGACAAGGTATCAATAACAAGAACCTATACACAGAAACAATGATGATGGCTGAATTAAGAGTGATTTTGAAATAAAGATACTGTCTCAATAGGATGAACATAGTAAAATAATTTGAAAACTTACTTTTATTTGTCTCTATCATTTTCTATTTACTAACATACAACAAAGATTAATTGAGCTGTCTTTATTATAAATATACACATTCCTTAGGCCAGTATACCATACATGATTCATGGCACTATGGGGTTATATTGGCCCTGAATAAGATAAAATTTAATTCAAGCATTGTTTTTATTTCCACAGGAAAATAGAACTAAGCTTCATTTAAAAATCATATCAATATTAATAGATCTGGTGTAATCTTGCTTGAAGTAGTTTTGTTTGTATTTTCATCTAAAACAAAACAGTTACACATTCTAAGCATGAGGGTTTGGGGTTTGTGGCGAACCACATTTTAAAGCACTTGACATTTAGTCTTTGTCTGGGATTAGCAACACCTTGTATAAACAAATTTCCATACTGATGTGCTGTTGGTTAAATCAGCTGGTTTTGTTGTTGCTGAACAAGGAGAAAGAAACCTTCTCCAAGACATTGTTCTGCTGCACAGAGAAACAGCTTTATCTGAGGTTGCCCAAACTCTACAGCACTGAGCTCCAGCCATTGTTCCCCTTCCACATCCCTCCTTACTGTTCTGTCAACACTTTTTCTTCATGGATCTATGACATCTTTAGGTCATCTTACTCATTAGCTTTTTTACCTATGCTACCACTGATGCATATTTCTATGCTATCAGTTTTATTCGTTGAAATTTGTACTCTTGACACAAGCTGAAGGCCTGACTCCTACGGTCTCAGAATGACTTTTTTTTGGGGGGGGGGGGAATGGTGTAAGTGCAGATGTAATTAAATAAAATGAGGTCTTTAGAGTGGATCTTAATCTGATGTACCCTGTGTCCTTCTAGAAAGGGTAATATTGACATGAAGAAATGATCATACAAGTACAGAATGAACACATTCTGTACTCTGAAGAGAGAGGAGGAGATGCCATCTATAAAACAGAGCAGAAACAGGCATCCCCCAGTAGTCTTCTGAATGAAGCATCCCTGCAGTCTTCCAGCATTTGAAACTGTGAGACAATTGAGATTTATTTCAGGGTCTCAGTTTATGATATTGATTTATGGCGGCTAGGAGATTATACACTGTTTGTATATGATATGGTATTTCCTACTTACATATAAGCTTTTAGAACTTAAATAACAAAATGATGACATTTAATATTCAAATTATCTTCCATGTTATAGCCCTTATTTTTAAAGAGCAAAAATACATGATCTATATAAGTCATCATATTCCTGACTTATTCCCAAGTCCTGATCTGCATTTGAAGCATCTGTTTCTGAATGTGTCCCCAGTATAGCACAGAACCTACTACCTTGAAGCAAGGATCTATCTATTATTAATTCCTTATGTATTCATTTATACTAGTGTTTGAATTCATCACATAGGGGATTGGCAAGATGTTCCAAATAAAGTGCTTGCCATTCATCAATAAAACTTAAGTTCAGACACTCAGCACCAACATAAAAATCTGGCTATGGCAGCACGCAGCTGGAATTTAAAATCTGAGGAAGCAGAGAAAGGAGTTTCCCTGGGCTCAGTGCTATGTCCTTCTTGGTGAGCTCTAGCTCAGTGAAAGCATGTCTAAAAAGTTAAGGTGGAGCTCAGTAGAAGAACATGCCAACCTCTGGCTTCCACATACATACATACATACATACATATGTACATACACCCACATGTACATATCAAACAGCAAAAGTAAAAGAAGGAGGAAATCATCACACAAGATTATTCCAAAAGTTAAACAAAACAAGGCATTGCTATTTTAAAAATCTGCTTCATTTGCAATAGCAACTAATGATTCCAAGAATTATAGTTAACAATATGTGCCCTGTAGAACTCCATGGCATCGCTGCAAAACTAGAAGTTAGTAACGACTGAAATCATGTTCCTTATAATGCTCAAGAATCATATACTGACATGGTTCATACTGTTTTTCTTTATTCACCACACCCATGCACTTAGGTCTCACTGTCATAGAAGAGAACTTTTTGTAGTTTATCCTGATCACTGTGACACATGATCACCCAAAGAAGGTTTTCGTCATCTGGGAAGCTGAAGATTTTCCTGGGCATTTCATCTTCTCTGTCAGTTATGAAAACATTAAATGGTGACCGTCACAGCACTATATCTAAGCACAGTGTCACATCTGTGTCAGGAGAATAGGGTACAACTGTAGTGAGACATGGGTGCCCTTGGTCCTCAGGGGTGGCAGGTGTCTCTTCCACCAACAGTTGTTCAATAGCATGAATTGATAGTAAGTGACTGCTGTTAATTTTTTTCAGTAAGAGTATATGTCTCCACCTTTGTTTTTGGCAATTGAAACATGAGGCAGAGGAGTAGTTCGTTCACTTCATCGTAGACCAAGACACAGAGGACAGTCAAAAGTACAGGCTAGAGGCTGCTAACTTTCCAAGGCTCTCCTCTTCACGAGCCAGCCCCAACCTCCTACTTCCCATAGCTTCCAAAAACGTAACCATCATTGGGGAAATATTCAAGACATGTACATGTAGGCAACACTTTCTTCTGCCTAACGAAGTATTATGGTCACCTCATAATATAAAACACTTTCTGTCTGATTTCAACTGTTCCCCCGAAGTCTTATCAATCTGAATAGAGTTTTGACATGAAGAATACGGGGCTAGAGAGTTGTGCAAGAAGGTTTGCTATTGTAAATGAGCCGAGTTTGGTTCCTAGCATCAGTGTCAGGCTCATAACTACCAATTTCCAGCTCCAGGAGATCCAGTGTCCTTTTCTGGCCTCCGTGGTCACCCACACTCATGTGCACCCCCAACATGTCAACATGTGCATATAACTTTATAAATGCATACATAACTAAATAAAATGTAGAATCTCTTCTGGGACTTAAGGCAACATGGTACCTGGGAGCATGTAAAATCAAAATGAAGTTTTTATGTGCACAATATACAATAGTGCAGAGTAAATATTTCAATCCCAAAAGCAAAAAGTAAAACTATAGCAAGAAAATACAACAAATTCAGGAAATAATCACAGTATAAAAATATTAAACCCTTTATAACTGTGTGAATCATCTGAATGCAGGTGGTATAATACGGGTTTTGTCCGTCATGGGAACAGTTTTAACCCATGTTCCTGACTGTCTGCAGTACATTTCATTTCTTTTAGTCTGACTCCACTAAGTGCCTACAGCTTTCCTCAGAAGACATTCCACATTCTTGGCATCTTCATTATCCCAATGTTTTCATTGCAAATTAGGGTTGCCTCGTAGCTTTAAGTATAGCCTACTCTGGGAATTTCTACAGGTATTATTATTCTACATGTATTTCCCAGTAGTCATCACAGAAATGTAAAAGTACCTAGTACATAAAACACTCATACCAGGAGTGGGGAATTGGTGTTCTGTAAGAATATGGAAGAGTCTGAGATATGTAGAAGAGAATACTAGAATAATGTGCAATGAGCTGTTATGGTACATAGTCTGGCCTCCAATGCTTTTCTGTGGGGTCTTATTCCAAGACACAATAACACTTGAATTTTTGCATTCTCCATGCTTGCAATACTATCCCCACATGGGCAGTGGCATGTTCTGTTGTTAACTCTTGAAGTAACAGTGATCTTTTGAACTATGAATACATTGGCCCCTGAACACCTAGGCAGCTAAACTGAAAAAAATTACTCCCATGGATAACACTCTACAAGAAGGACACACCCCACCCTGTGGTTCTCTTCATTCACTCTCTTCTCAAAGAAAATCTTTCAAACAGTTTGCTCCTTTATATTCCGAATCTTTCCACAGATAAGAACTTGCTCTCAATGCACCCTTCCTAGTGTCCCAATATGAAACGTACAATTTCTCTTCAGTGCTGCTTTGCTCTTAAGCAATTATAGCTGCTTTGTATGTTCTTGCTTCACATACTATTTTAAATTCATTTATGCCCCCAAATTATACAGTTTTCAAATCCTTCTGCTCTCTGCTGTTAGCTCCCATTCTTATAAAACAAACTGGCAACAAGAAACCACAAATAACAATGCTACAAACTGAACAGTATGTTTTGTTGGAATGGTCTCTTTTAAATATACCGATTCAGTACTTTTGGTTCAGCCTTTTTCAAAAATTTCAGGACACAGTCAAACCTCTGCCAGGTCATTGGTAAGAATGCAGCATGAATAAATAGCCTCTAGTTCAGTTCCCAATACAGTCCTTGTTCTCAGCTGAAACCTCATGAGTATATTCTTTCTTCTCTGCGTTTTTCTGAGACCTACAATAATGTTTCTTTGCACATTAGTCTAGCATCCTCAACCCATATCTCCAGACTCTTTCATATTCTTACAGCATATCAATTCCCCACTCCTGGTTGAATACTTTTACATTTCTGTGATTACATACTGGACAAATAGTCAATTGAGAGAAAAGTGTGTTTGGACGTGTGGTTGCAGAAGGATTTCAATCCTTCATAGTGGGGAAATCTGAGAAACGTGGCTTTGTTCCTGGTAGTAAGAATATGCAGCAAAACAGCATATACACATCAGACTGAAAGCAGGAAAGAAGAATTGCATGTGCGTGTGGGAGCAAGTTGTCTTCAAAGTCCTTCCTGTACTGAACTAATTCCATCAGCCAAACCTCATTTCCTAAACATTTCACAGCCTTCCAAAATATGGCTGTATTCTAGGGAACACATTTACAAAATATAAGCTTGTATTGGATAGTTAAAGTTCAAACCCCAATTACTACCAATGATGAAAGTAGCAACAGAACTTAGAAAATATGAGGTATAGAAACCAGATTCTAGATAAGTTTCTGCCTAAGTTCTCTTTGTCCTTATCATTGATTCTACTGATATTTGCAAACACTGTCTGAAGACTGGAAGGGTAGACCACATTGCCATAGTTGCTTGGGCATCCAACTGGCATCTCTCTATAGGATGGATTCTTCCTAGCATTCAGAGAACATAATACCTTTTCCACTGGAAGAGACTCAATAAACAACTGTAAAGCAAAGGAGCTGAAAAATGAGGGAAAGCAAACATGATCTCTAGGCAATATGAGCCACATCTCATCCTGGGACCTGTGGCAAAATGCCACTTGAAGCAATTTTGCCTGAACTTTTAAAGCTTTACCTAAAATGCACACAGGATTATTTCAATATTCAAAGCAAGCATATTTTTTCTTTATATGGCAAAGCATTAAAATATAATTGTAAATATAATTACTTAAGCACATTATAGAACTTTAACAATACCCAAGCAGCCACGAATTCAAACAAATATCCCTCTGTGGCAGGGTCTGAGAGATTTTCCAGAGAAAAGGTGGGACTGAACACAAGTGAGCCAGGTTCTATCAGATGAGACTGACACCATCACCAAACTGGAGCTATTCCTATTTTTGAGGAATCTTCCGATTATTTCTTTACAATATATCTGTGAAACATAATTAGCCTAGCAACTTATCAGCCATGGCGCACGAATATTTGAACCATTGATGGTCTATGTTATACCAGAATTGTTTCAAAATATTTGTAGGCAGTCTTTCCAGCCAGATGACCTGTGTAAAACTCATATTGCATTGCTTAAAACACTGAAGGAATATTTCATCCTACTAAGTGAAGAAACAACTGCCTCATAGCTTCTCTGGTATATGAAGTGGAAACTTCTAGTTTCTTTGGAAAGTAAAGTTATTTTACTGTTATCTTTTGGAAAGCCAAATGATGTTTTGCAGGAGCACACAGGTGAAAGAGTGTCTTGCTAAAGCAGACACATGAAAAAATGTTTTCCTGAAACAGAAACAGGTGAAAGGATGTTTTGCTGAAGCAGACATAGGAAAAAAAAATTTTTTTTCCTGAAGCCAACACAAGCGAAAAGTTGTTTTGATAAAGCAAACACGTGAAAGAATGCTTGTTAAAAAGAGTACAAACATGACCCCGTAGGCAGTGGGAGTAGGCAGTGGGAGACAAGCACTGAGCATTAATTGGTTTGCTCCACCTCACCAATCTTCTCTAACAATATGCATTTATTGTTTCACCTTACATAGCTTGTTGAGCTCAACTTGTGATAATGCTGCCATTGAGAAAAACTTGCCCAAGAACTGCTCATGAGGTTCCTGAGGCAACTTGCCACTTCACTGGCCTCACCTCAGGCCAGTTGGTAAGCCTTCCCATTCCTTCAGGATTGAACTACAGTTGCTGGTTCATGCCTGCCAAGAGGACTGGACTGTGGCTGCCAGTTCATGTGTGGTATCTGCCTGCCTAGTGGACTGGTCTGGAGCTACTGAGACATATTTGGTGTTCGCCATGGGACTTAAGTACTGAGAAAGAAGATCAAGCCTGCCCCCAAAGAACTATTGCTAACAGGTCCACTTCCCTCATATCCTAAGAACTTTTCTACTATCTCTGCTGGAGTATGGGCTAGAGGAGAGGTTGAACCCTTATTAAAAGTAGGTTGCAAAAATTTATGACTACAAGTAGAAGTTTTTCTCGGGGATTATTTTTACTGTTATGCTTTTATGGTTGGCGCTGAATGATCAGGAAAAGAAAGCATCAACATAGCACATCCAAATTCAATCTTCTAACATTCCTTTAATACTTATCATTGATTAGTATATTCTAGTCCTTAAAATGTCAGTTAAGAGTGAGTTTTATTTTGACCGTCAGTTGCTAATTGTGATGTTTGAGGGTAGGTCTACATCAGAAATTTCATATGCCTCAGCTTAATGAACACTTTATTTTATTAGCACATCTTTTCCTCTGATTACTCCCCATCAAAATGGAAGTCACTTCTTGGGCCCTTCTGCTCCATCAATCCAAAAATTTTAAGAATGACATGCAGAAAAATAGTTACCTGTATATGCCAATTTCACTTGTTTTCTACAACTGTAATAAGAGTTCTTCAAATAAATGAACAAAATGTATGTTTTGCCAGTATTCTCAAAACTGTGTTTCTAAGGTCTCTTTTACTGTAAAGCGGCAGCAAGCTGCTATGCACAGCTCAGCTCAGGAGGATCATTAGATCCACTCAGGAGAAAAGAGTTTCCACTTTTTTTTTACTGAGTCTTCTGATGGTGCCATGCATGCTGCAGGTTTTGAATTTTAGGGTGCTGTTTAATAGAGTGTTGCTGCTGATGGTTTATGACTTTTAACTCTTCTTAGACACCTTCAAACACTCCTTGTCTCTGTGATATTTAATTTTCATTAAAAATACAGTACTTGTTGTCTCTCTATTATTTGATTTGCTATCAATTTACCATGTTCATTTTTCCAATTTCCATAGATTCTGGGAGCCTTGGGAGTAGCAACCTTGAGAGGAGCTATTGTGAGACACTATTACCTGTGAGACCTGAACAAATGTCTATTCACTCCAGAGCCAATACCACACCAAAGTATGATTGTTGCCGAAGTTCAACTTGATGAACCAATTAGTTACTTTCAGGAATTAGCGAGGAGGGCTTATAGGAGCAGAAATACCTGAAATACACAGCTCGCTATGTCATCAAAAGCCGAGTCCAGCATGGATGATGGCTTTTGAAATGTGGAACCCTTGAACTCACTGTCCTACATTCAGGTAGATCAACATGATGGGGAGACTCTCTTCCTGGCGGCTCCACTGGTCTAAGCCTTTTTCAGGAAGTTTGGCAGCTATGCTTATCTGAGAGTCTCTCAAACATTTTTACTGCTTGTATAAGCTAGAGGAGGAGAGAATCTGGTCAGTTTCAGGAACTTTCTGAAACTGTTGAGTTGTTTCCTTTCCACATTTGAAGTATATTCTCTGCAAGATGGAATATTTTACCTCTCTTTAGAGCATCTTGTGTCCTAGGAGCTTAACCTCCAAGATGGAATGTTGTATCTCAAGAAATTGCTGGGCACCAGGAGCTTATGGTACAACTCTATGTTTTGGTGGTATTTACTTGAAATTAAAATAGTGATGACTATCATTGTGTACATTGAGTAAATGGATACAAACTATGATTCTCCAATGTTTGAGTTATTCTATTTTGTCTTAAAATAAATTCTCAAATAATTAAATTCATCAGAATTGTTGGAAATGTTACTTTTAACATTTCTGAAACAGTTATTTGATCTATTGTTTTGACCTTTTAAGTATTTGCAAACAACACACACAAAGGGGAGGGGGGGGGCAAGAGAAATTCTTGCATCTCTGACTGACTAGGAGGCCAGGATATTTATTTATTTCTACAAATTCTACCAAAGAGGCCAACTTGTGATTTCAAAAGAAATACATATCATATAATTTTGTCCCTGGAAAAGTATTACAAGTATAGAAAGAATAGGTCTTATCAATCTCAAATCATTTTAGACTACGTGAGCATTTATGACACATGATATTCTTTTCTCCAGAAAAGAGAAACATTAAACAGATAGAAAAGTGTCTGAGTCAGTCTAGACAAGCTCCCAAGCCTTGAACACGGAATAGTGGTTGAAGTACAGCTTGTGCTTTAGCCTAGCTTGAAAGTTTGAACTCTCTCCCAGGCTGCAAGCTTACTTGTTCTAGTCATGTCATTGGTTTTCTCTTTGTTTTTATTGCTTTTTAAATTTTAATTAGTTTATTTATATCCATGCTATCCATTGCCCCTTCTGGTCCCCCATCTCACAGTTCCTCGTCCTATTTTTCCTCCCCCTTGCCTCTGAGAGCGTGCTCCCCTCTCCCCTCCAAGCATCCCCCTTCCCTGATTGGTGGCTCAGTTTCAGGAAGCTTTCAGGGGGTTCAGGTTATTTGAGACTTCTGGTCTTCCTAAGGAATCCCTCTCCCCTTCAGCTCATTAAATCCTTCCCCTAATCCCTCCATAGGGGTCCCTGACTTAAGTCCAATGGTTGGGTGTAAGTATCTGCTTCTATCAGCTGCTGGCAGAGCCTCTCAGAGGACAGCCATGCTAGGCTCCTGTCTGTAAGCTCATCATAGCATCAGTAATAGTGTCAGGCCTTGGTGCCCCTGACTGTGAGACCAAGTTTGGCCTATCATTGCACAGCCTTCCCTTTGGACTCGTCTCCATTTTTGTCCCTGTGGTTCTTTTAAACAGGAACAATTCTGGGTCAGAAATTTTTACTGTGGGTTTTTAACCCTGTCCCTCCACTTGGGACCTTGTCTATCTTACTGGAGGTGGACTCTAGTTCCCTCCTGTCCCCACTTTTGGACATTTGGGTTAAGGTCACCCCCATTGAGTCCTAAAAGTGTCTCACATTCCAGGTCTCTGGGACATTCTAGAGAATCACTCACTGCCCCCCCCCCCGCCCTAGAAGCTGCATATTTCCATTCATTCTCCTGTCCCTCTTGGCTTCTCTCCTGTCTCCCCAACCCTCCATACCTGATCTTGTTCCCCTTTCCCCTCCCCCTCTGCTCTCCTACCCAGGTCCCTCCTTCCTTTTGTCCCCCAAGATTATTTTTGTTCCCCCTTCTAAATGGGATTGAAGCATTCTCACTTTGGCCTCCCTTCTTGTTAAACTTCTTATGGTCTGTGGGTTGTATCCTGGGGATTCTGTACTTTTGGGCTAATATCCACTTATCATTGAGTTCATACCATATATTTCCTTTGGGGTCTGGGTTACCTCACTCAGGAAGATATTTTCTAGTTCCCTACATTTACCTGCAAAATTCCCGATGCCCTCATATTTAATAGCTGATTAGTATTCCATTGTGGAAAGGTACCACATTTTCTGTATCCATTCTTCCATTGAGGAACATCTGGGTTGTTTGCAGCTTCTGGCTATTAAAAGTAAGGCTGATATGAAGATAGCGAAACACATTTCCTTATGGTATGGTGGAGCATCTTTTGTGTGTATGCCCAGGAGTGGTATAGCTGGATCTTCAGGTAGAACTATTCCCGATTTTCTGAGAAACCACAGATTGATTTCCAAAGTGGTTGTACCAGTTTGCAATTCCACCAACAATGGAGAGAGTGGTCCTATATCTCCACATCCTTGCCAGCATGTGCTGTCACTTGAATTTTTTATCTTAGCCATTCTGATTGGTGTAAGGTAGAATCTCAGGGTCATTTTGAATTGCGTTTCCCTGGTGATTTCTTTAAGTGCTTTTGGGTCATTGGAGATTCCTCTATTCCTCTGTTTAGAATTCTCTATTTAGCTCTGTACTCTTTTTTTTTTTTTTTTCTCTTAAATTGGGCTATTTAGTTTTTTGAGGTTAACTTCTTGGGTTCTTTACATACTTTGGATATTAGCCCTCTATTGGATATAGAGTTAGTGAAGATTGTTTTCCCAATTAGTCCTATTGACAGTGGTGTCCTTTGCCTTACAGAAGCTTCTCAGGTTCATGGGGTCCCATTTGTCAATTGTTGAGCTTAGCGCCTGATACACTGGTGTTCTATTCAGGAAGTGTGCCAACGAGTGTGAGGATCTTTCCTACTTTCCTACTTTTACTTCTATTAGATTCTTTAGATGAATTCCTCATAAAGTGAAGCCAATAAGAAAATTTCTGATTTTTTAAAGATCAAAGTAAATGGAAATGACACACATGACACACATGACAGAATATGATCTCTTGAAGAGTCCTGACATTTTATCAGATAAAAGGAGTTAAATAATAAAATTAGAATATCAAAGAAAATAACTGTTATAAGCTACTTGTTTTCTTAAGGTCAACCATTATAACCATGGCTTTCTTTTAAACCACAATGAAAGAAATAATTAAAATATATAGTAGTAAATTTAAAGGATTATTTCATATACCTTAAGTATGAAATACTATACATCTTTAATCATTTAGAATAAAATTACACATATTTATAGAATAAATCACTTCAGTATATTAACACAAACAATTTTATTAAAACTCTTAATTTAAAGAAGACATTTCTTAATCCAAATGAGCTATTAAATATGTTTGGTTTTTTTTTTCTTTTTCCCCCCTTATTTCTTTTTTGACATAGAATCTTCCTTATTGTCTGGCCTCCAACACAAGTTGATACCACTGATTCAGCCTGATTCAGCCTGATTCAGCCTGCTGAGTGCTAGGATTGCATTGACTGCAGGCATGTACTGCCACAGACAGTTTGAAAAATACATATATATACATATATAAAAGATATACATATAAAAGATATATATACATACACACATACTCTTAAAAATCTCGTGACCATTTTGAAAAGTTCAGCAAATTCTTTTATTTATGTACTTTTTAATGAAAATTACTCAAATAGGTGATTTTTTTGGGAATCGCTGAGCATTCCATGATGTTGCAAACACCCAGAGTGGTGTCAATTCTTCACAAAACATCTTCATTAATTGAAAAGTAAACTTGAAACTTAAAAGTAACTTAAAGTAAATAGTCCCAGATGAGTGCTGTTTCTATAGCTGGTAGAAATTTGATTATAACTATGAAGATTCAATATTAAGGAAATTGAATATGTGAATATTGTCTTCATGTTCAGAAATGAGGTGAGTCAGAAGTTTAAAAATAAGGAGAATAAATTACTTTCAATGAATCCCACTGTCAAATTCACCCAGAAGAAATCAAGCATTGATAAGAAATGTTACCTAAAGGAACAGCTTTTCAGATCAAAAAAACTCTATTATAACACAATTGAAGAAGTAGGCATGTAAAAAATTAGTATGTCAATCAAAATGGATTTTGTAGTAGCATAAGACAAGTATGAAAAAAGTCATGGAAGAAAAATTCAAAATTAAAATTAACTCAATTGCCTTATTTATGTAAGACAATCTAGCAGGAATATCTCTGTCACAGTGTAAATAAATAGTTTAAAATAGGTTTTAAGCCATTTAACATTTAAGTCAAATGGCCAATTGATTTTAATGTACCATGATCTTATTTTTGTTTGTTTGTTTCTTTGTTTGTTTGTTTTCGAGTCAGAGTTTCTCTGTGTAGCCCTGGCTGTCCTGGAACTCACTCTGTAGACCAGGCTGGCCTTGAACTCAGAAATCTGCCTGCCTCTGCCTCCCAAGTGCTGGGATTAAAGACATGCACCACCACTGCCTGGCTACCATGATCTTCTTAAGGAGATATTTTATGTTACTTTCCCAAAGTGGAATGGTCCATCTGTTGTTGGTATATGGCTGATACAATAATTAATTTGCTCATTACAAATGTATTAATTTACTTTCAGGGTTTACATAGTAGATTCAAAAGACTGATAAATCCATCCTTAAATCTACACTTTCTGAAAGCATCCTTACTGCATGAGTCTTTCTGAAAGCATCCTCACTGCATGACAACCTCCTCATGATGGACTCCACCCTTCAACTATGACTCAAAATAACCCATTCCTGTCTTAGGTTGCTTTTGTCAAATATCTTATCACATCAACAAAAAAGAAACTGGTGCATCTATCAAATCTCACAATAAGTTGCCTTTCTAAAAATGAGACTTAATTACAATCAATCATTCTAATCTGAATTCATGCATTGTCTTACAGCTCTGTCATACATCAATTTTAGCATTAAAATGGGTACCAAGAGAAAACACTAATTAACTTTAGCACGCCAGTTGATTTGTGAGCATGTTTTACATGGAGGGAGGTGATGAATGGCAAGCTTAACTCAGATCTAGGAGATCCCTTCTGATCAGGCAGAACAGAAGCATACTATTAACAAAACTCCTCTAAAATTCCATTGTCCTTGGAAGGCTATATAAGGTGGTAAAAGGAGATGAAAGGAAAGGCTTAAAGATGTACTTGCTAGGTGTGGATAAGCTGAGTCCAGTTATGCTACAGTGAACAATCATGAATCTCTTGGCATGAGCCTGTTTCTTCTGCTGGTCTTCCACTGTAACTTGCCTGGGCTCCCAGTCTGCATACTCAGCTTCCTTACTCTTGGGCACATTTACTTACAGGCAGCAACTGATTCCGTTAACAGGGCCTGTGAACAGGATACAACTAAGCCTCTACTGGGAAAGGGGAGATAAGGAGATGCTCAGAGGAACAGGGGGGAAAGGACCTGTTAACATGTATAATGCTATCGAAAGTTATAACTTATACAACCATATATAACAATGTCAAATTAGGTTGGTTGAACTAAACAGGCAAAGCTCCAGAGAAACTGGCAGTTTGTTTTTGTCTCAGTAGTGATTCAGAAGACAAAGTAGAGGTTCTCTTCTCTTCAGGCTCACCACTATTCTATCTGCAGGATACGACTCTCTTAATTATAGTAATGTACAATTCTTAAAATACCAAATGATATTTGTGTGCCTTTGCTGGCTTTCATTTTCAAACACAAAATTCCAACACGCTCTCCTCTTAGTTCAAATCATTGTCCTATGCTGGTATCCAGTTACCTTCACAATGGCCCTGTGCCCAAAGTATGTGCCTTGCTGAGAGCTGGGAATACATGGGATTTTGTCTGAAGTCCCACGACAAGGCTGCCATGCTGGCCTTTCTAATAATAGAGGACAGCAAGTATTCTAGCCTCTACCCTAATTTCTACCAGAACAGAAATCATAAGTGGATTATAAGCAGAATCTACTCAGGTTTATTTTTTTGTCTTCATTTGAAACATAGAGGATCATGTGCTTTAGCCAATTTTCTAGGGGAAAAGAAGCAAACAATTAATTACACAATGTGATTCCCAGTAAAGAATTTTTAGGCCAATACAAACACATGGCCCATTTGGGGAAAGGATCACACAGACTTTGCCATATCTAGTTAGGAAAATAAACACCATTCAAAGTCAGCCCTATAGGATACCCTACCCAAGCTGAAAGTAATATGGTAGATCATTGTGTTTAGTCTCAACTTCTATTTCTGAGACTCTTTTTTCCACTAGTCTTCATATAGTCAGAGATAATTGCATCAGTTGCACAAAAGAAAAATGTTCCAAAATTTCAAATCATTAAAAAAAAAAGCAACCTTGATATTGTGATTGACTGTAAGATTCAGAAAATGAGATGAATCCATTAATTTTCTACAGGAAACACTGTGAGAGAATAAAACACTTGCCCCAACTCCTTGTCTACTATTAAACTACAATATGCTCACAAAGCTACTGAACGTGCTGTAGAATTGGAACGGCCATCATACATATTGTGTTGACTTTCTACTCAACAGTATTTCCACATAGCAGCACCTGATGTATGCTGTAGCATAAGAGTTGCCATGGCTCTACATCTGTAGCACTTGGTGTTTTTGTATTTCCAATGGGGAATGCCTTTAATCCCAGCACTGGAGAGGAAGAGGCAGGTGGACGTCTGTGAGGTTGAGGCCAGCCAAGTATACAGAGTGAGTTCCACAACAGTCAGCGATACACTAGAAAACCCTGACTCTGAAAACCAAAACGAAACTAAACAAAAACAAAACAAAGAGAACAAAAACAGTGGTCAAAAACCCACTTCTGTCTAAGTAAGCAGAATTCCAAGGTGGCCTTATAATCTCAGCCTTGGTGTCACTCAGAGGAGTTCGTTGCATGGCGTGATCAAAAGTATTTGGCAGATGTGATTACAGCTCCTAATCAGCCAGCTTTGAAATAAGAATCCCAACAGGTAACATAAGTAGTATAATAACGGAGTTTTCTCTAAGGGGTCGCAGAGCAGAATTCAGGGGAAGATTAAAAGCACTACCAGAACCCCACATGAGAAAGATCCTCCATCCGGCCTGGGGAAATGAAAGAGATATGGATGGGTCAGGGGGCAGACCCTCCCTCACAGGCAGCCAGGAAATGTCAGCCTCCGTCCCACAGGCACAAGAAAACACCTCCTGCCAACAGTCTGCACAGAAGTGGAGGCAGCATTCCCTAGAGCTTGCAGATAAGAGACCACCCCCTCCTGACCCCTGTACTGTGGCCCAGTGAACCCCTCAGAAAAGAAGCCATGCCCCCACAGGATGAAAAGCCAACAAATTCTGTTGTGTTAAGTTACTCTCTGTGGCAATTTTTATGGAGCAATGAGAATCTAATAACTATGACTGAGCAGGTAGGTGCCCAGGCCAGGCATGAGCCTCCTTCACCTGGCTCTAGTGGGTTATTGTCATAGGAATGTAAGTTCGCTGACTTAAGCCTTTTGCAAAATGCATTTTGCAATATATCATTCATTTTCAGTTTAGATTGATTTTTTTTATTTTTTGAAATCAACAATAAACTGAATGAAGAAAAAAAAAAACTGAAATTACTATACAGACCAAATAAGTTGTAACTGAGGCCAGCCAGCTTGAAATTGAGACCTAAACAATGGCTAAAGCTCCATTCATTTCTAGTATCCATAGACTCACTAAATACTGCTACAAAGTACTTTTTCTTTATGGCTGAAGTAGTAAATAATAAGGAACTTTGTACTAAATAACTAGTTTCAAACTTCTAAGAAGCAAAAATGAAACATTTGTGATTTTTAACACACTTTATTTTTTTCCCATGAGGAAGACTATAGAAATTGCAGTTTACATTGAAATGTTACTATGGCAAACCATCAATGAAATAATTTACACATAAGATTTTCGAAATCATGTTTGTCCTCTTTCCTTTGAGTGGACAAACGGCAATGCTGTGTGTAAAGAAGGAATAGCTGTGATCTTGGTGATCAGGAGACAAAATACTGCTCCACAGCACTGCCTTGCAGTCTTAAATATCCCTTTGTTGTTTACAAGCCTTAATGAAGATTTAAAAAAAAAAAAAAAAAGAAAGAAAAGAAAAGAAGAGAAAGAAAGGAAGAAAAAGGTCCTACTCTCCGTAAAAATAGAACTTCAGAAATCATCAGCATGAAGCAGAGTTGGGCTTACTAAAGACGGTTTAACACAGCCTTTAAGCACATTAAGCTTGAAGGTGAAGAGATAGTGTGTTTCTCAGACAGAAATATATCCTAGAGCACGGGTGTGGGCCTCTTAATGGAGAAACACAGTTCACCAAAAGACATTTTTTTACCGTAGATTTTTGAGAGCATAAAATTTTAAGTGGAAATGGTGCTCAAAAACGGTAGGTCCCACCCAAGTGTGAGTGTGTACCTCTCAAGGCTGAGGGGTACTTCACTGTCTTCACATCACAACCTGGTGGGGTTTGAAGCCATTCTCTTCAAGGGGTTGCTAAGAAACCTAGATGAGTTTCAGGATGTTTCTGAGTGCTACATGATAGGATTACAATTGAAGGTAAGCCCAGATCCCAGCGATGTAGGAAATTATGTTATCTTCACTACGATTGCAGAGACCAGTCTTGAAATGCCTAGGAGTGAGGCCCTATCCAAGGTCATTCGTGGTTAGGCCTTAAGATGTGATGTAAAGTATCAGTATATGAAATGAACATTGTCTCAACATTAAATAGCATATGTGGTTTTTGTGATACAGTCCTTAGTTGGGGAGTGTCTGCTTCAAGTATATTTAGCGTGAGGTGAATTTTCATTTTCTGTGTCCACATTTTCCTCTCAATCGCTTTGTACTATCTTGATTTCCTTTCCATCCACATGGTGTGACCATGGGTAAGAGTTATGATCTGGGGGAAGCATTCTCTAGCTCTGTGTAAGGACTGAAGAAATCCATTCACCTTCTGCACTTAGGGTCAAGGGTCCTCATTAAGATCTGAACTACCTAACAGTGATGAGGCTTTGACTCTGGCCTTGCCCCTGGCCAAGAATACTCCATAACTATGTATTGCCTTCATCCTCCTTGTGCTGCTTTCAATCTACCCCAGGTCCACCTTCAAGGCCCTTGTCAACTCTGTTGACTGTCTAACACTTTAAACTCCTGTTTCCTGTTCTTTTCTTACCACAGTCTCACATCCAGAGGCACTGGGAGTACTGATGATACTCTTTGCATGTGTCCCTCCTAATATTCAACCCAGCAGATAGTACCTTACATTTCTTATAAAGAGATAATACATTTTATTTGAATCCCAATGAAACTTAGTATGATTGTCTGCATATTTATGGATTTTATAAGTTCTAATTAAATAGATTTAAAACAGGCAGCATGAGTAGGTCAACAATGTTCATCAATAAGTAAAGACAAAATAAGATAAAAATGACCTAGTATATTTGTTTTGATAATTTTAGATAGACTCTGAACTATCCTTTGTTAGAATTTGATTTTGGTTTACTGCATGTATGTGTCCACTTACATATTTCTTTTCAGGCTTAAAACCCAAGTAGGTACAAGGATAAGTAGCCTCCAGGAATGCAGACACTCCAAATATCATAGTTATGAGTACATTGCCTTGAGTTAAGAGTGTTTCCATTCCTTAAGCAAGGTGAAGTTCCATTGTGAAACAATAGCCTAGAGTTGATTTGCAAAGCACACTTTGGCAAAAGCAAGTCACAAAACTGCAATAAGTATAAACAAACTCAAAGACAAAAACCACATGATCATCTCGTTAGATGCTGAGAAAGCATTTGACAAAATCCAACACCCCTTCATGATAAAAGTCTTG
>NC_034599.1:87670577-87673077 GCF_900095145.1 Mus pahari
GAGCTCGTGTCTCTAGCTGCATATGTAGCAGAAGATGGCCTAATTAGCCATCATTGGGAAGAAAGGTCCCTTGGTCTTGTAAACTTTATATGACCCAGCACAGGGGAAGGCCAGGGCCAAGTAGTGGGAATGGGTGGGTAGGGGAGCAGGGGCGGGGGGGGGGTTATAGGGAACTTTCGGGATAGCATTTGAAATGTAAATAAAGAAAATAATAATAATATACAAAAAGAAATGAATGCTATGTGAGCTCACATATGCAAAGGATGGTTTTATTATAATCCACAATGTTGCCTTTATGGAGAATAAGTTAGGAATGTTCCTTTAGCATATAGACTGTTGCCTGGTATCATCCCACATTACAGGGAAAAAAAGAACTCTTTAAAAAAAAAATTGAAGGGATAAATCAAAACTTTCTTTATATCCTACTCTCTTAGTGATTTTCTAGTGCTTTAAAAAAGACACCATGACCACAGCAGCTCTTTAAACATTTAATCGGGGGCTTGCTTACAATTTTAGAGCTTTAGTCCATTATCATTTTGGTGGCCAGCATAGCATAAGATATGGCAGGCACAGTTTTAGGAGGTATAGTAGAGTTACACCCTAACCCTCTGGGAGAATGAATGAGACTGGATCATGTATGGGAAATTAAAGCCTCAAAGCCCATTCCTGGTGACACACTTCTTCCAATAAGGCTATGCTTCCTAATCCTTTACAACAGTTATACTCTTTGGTGACTGAGCATTGAAATATAAATATAGGAGCCTGTGGGGCCATTCTCATTCAAACCGCCACACCTATGCAAAGGGTAATTTATCAGTCTTCATTTTATTTGGATGCTAATGTCCTGCTTGGTTTGGCCAATAGCTAGGGCCACTGTCTCTACCTCTCTGCAGACTAAGCAAGTGCCAGGACAGTCTGACACTTTAAACATGTGTAGGTTGCCTCCTAATTTTCTCTGCTGACTACCTACTGTTGAGAATATTACTGTCTTACTGCCCAGGGCATCTAAACTACAATCTAGACATAGCTTATAATCAAGTATAGCTAGCTCAGTGGGAATTGCTGCAATCTGAGTTTCAGGAAAAAAATATTTCATCCATAGAAAAACACTTCCTTCTGACTCTGTACATGTAGGAGACTCCCTATGACCTAGAAAAAATTCTGTAGCTCCAAGTCATGCTTGAAGACTAAAGGGAAAGCATTGAAGTCCAGACATGGGACATTACAGAACACCCTAGTCCTGAATGACACTGTTTTGACTGAAGGTAAGAAACAGAACCAATCAACTTTGAACTTCCTGTGACATAATAAATTTGCATGATTTAAGCCACTTCAATTTGTGTGTTCCTTTACATTCTGACTAAAGCATTCTGATATAAATAGAATTTTGCTCTCGTAGTGTACAGCTGTGTAGTTGGCATGCTGTAAAGAGCTCCCACAGTCTAGGTGACTTAAAGTATACCTTTTTGAAGTTTAGAGATTGGAAACTGGAGATCAGGAACCCTGGTCATGGTCAAGTCAATTTTGACACCCATCTTCCTAGTTTACAGGTTGCTATATCCTCTCATATTAGAGAACACAAATTTTTTTTTTTTGTCTTTTACTATTTTCATCAGGACATATATCCTATCCTCCATCTATCCCTATTCACCTCCTGAAGCCCTCACTCCAAACACCATCACACTAACAATTGCAATTTCAACTAAGGAATGTGAAGCGGGTATAAGTATTCAGACTGTAGAAGTTTAGATCTCGCAATGAGAAAAATTTGCTGAAGGTGTTTTCATAAACCTGTAGCATTCAACATAATCATAGCAGGCTCAGACTTACAATTTTCAATTAACAGGAAGGTTTACTTAAAATAAAATGATGACTTAAGGGACACTTAAAATGAAATCACATGGCTGTCTTTATAAGCTTGGATACTTTCAAAGCTGAAGCTAAAGATAATCTTGTGCCGTTAAACATTAATATTTGGCTAATCCTGGGCCTCTCTAGTGAGTGCTTTGCACTTCACTGAATACTGTTAATAAATATTCCAGAGTAATGCATGTCAATACTGCTGACTGTGTAAAGGCCATATCCACTTTCTCCCAAATCAACAAAAAGTCACTGAATTAAAAACCTGCCATTTATTTTATCACAGAAAATAGACACATTTATAATACTAAAGTGAAGTGATATGTGTCACCCAGTTTAAAATTGTTTGCTTTGAGGACTTACCCAGTTGTGTCTTATGCATAGACCTCTTATGTAGTCATTCCTCATGCATGGTATTATATTTAAACATTATTGTTCTCATCAGGAGAATATGAAAGTCTTCTGTGTCAACATCTTTATAATCTGGGGCAGAAGTCACTGACATACACCTGTACAAAGCATACAAAGTTGGGATTAAAATCTCCCTTTTCCCAGATCCATCCCTCCCTTCAAAAAAAGGGCAGGGTTCCTGGAGATATCAAACAAATGTTGTAAATCGTGTTACAGTAAGATTAGGCAC
>NC_034599.1:87674259-87676374 GCF_900095145.1 Mus pahari
CAAAACCTAAAATGCACAAAATGCATGAAGTCCATTTTGATTTGGCTCACTACTCCTGGGCATGTGGCCCACCCTGGAGAGTGATCAATATATCCAGTGACACTCTTTTGGAGAAAAAAATGATTTTGCACTTAACACAGAGATCAATTGCAAATAGCTTCTTGATTAGAGGTTGGGTTTTGTGCTCATTTCCCCTTTCCATGCTGGGAACTTTTTTTTTCCTAATTTGACCTTGACCTTGTGCTCATCGTGTGTGTGTGTGTGTGTGTGTGTGTGTGTGTGTGTGTGTGTTGTCCCAGTCTCCGTAAGTTCCTCTGTGTATCAGTCCAGCAGTGTCTGGAAGCTGCTGTTTCCTTGGAGTCATACACCACCTCTGGTCTTACAATCTTTCTACCCTCTTCTGCATAGATCCCTAAGTCTTGAAGCATGATGTCACCCTTAGGGCTGAGTGTTCCAAAGTCCTACACTCTCTACATATTGTCCAGTTGTGGGTCTGAAGTGGAAATCTCTGGTTTCTTTGCAAACTCATTTGTGTCTCATGTTTTTTGGAAGCTGTCTTATGAGAAGATGGTTTGCTGGAACAGACATGTAAGAGGATGTTTTGTTGAAGATGACACATGAGAGGGTATGTGATGTTTTGCTGAAGTGGATGCTTGAGGGGGCACATGATAGTTGCAAAGAGTATAAATGGGACCCATAAACAGTGAGAGGATGCTCTCACATTGCTGTATCTTGCAACACTTTGCTGGTCCTTTCTGGTCTTCACTTCATAGAGAGAAATGCACCAACGAGCTTCTCATGGTGTTTCAGCTGCTTCTGGCTGCTTCCATTGATTGATACTGATTCAATGGAGTCTTACAGTTTAGCTGCTGCTACTGATACTACATACATGTGGCATTTGTGGTTGAACTAGACAGCTGGTATCCTGACAACGAGAGTAGAATTACCTCCAAAGAAGTACTTCTAAACAGGTTCACAATCCCCTTTCCTATAAACCTTCTTTTTCCTCTACCTCTGGTCAGGGGGCTAGAAGGGAGGATGAGATGTTCTAGTACCCTCAATACATAAATAATTCAAGGTTTACAAACACCTAAGCCTACATGGGTCTCAGTGTTAATTACAATCCACTGAAAGAAGACACTTTTCTGATGAGGTCTGAGCTATTCCCTGATCTATGTGTATAGTGTATGTGCCATTAGGAGTCACTATATTGCTATGTTTCTTTCATGGAATAATAGTGTAGGCGCTTCCACAGGCTCACAGCCTATGGTGTCTTAGGTTCTTGGCCACTTCAGAGTGTCACCTATGAGGTCTATCTCATGGATTGTCCTTAAAGCCAGTCAAAAGGTTGTTTGTTACTCCCATAACATTTTTTGTTTGTTTGTTTTTTCGAGACAGGGTTTCTCTGTAGAACCCTGGCTGTCCTGGAACTCATTCTGTAGACCAGGCTGGCCTCAAACTCAGAAATCCACCTGCCTCTGCCTCCCAAGTGCTGGGATTAACGGCGTGCACCACCACGGCCCAGCTTGCACTGTAAGTTACTTGCAGGTAAGTTACTGTTTGTAGCTGGGAGATATTGAGGATTACCTTGCTCTTCTGACAGTGTGAAAAGCCCCCTCCAGTAACATGAATACTAGTAAGTAGGGAAAAGGCTTCCAGTTAGGCACCCGCTTGGTTTCTCCATGTTCTACAGCATAAGTAAGTTGTGTCTCCAGCAATAGGGCCTCACCCGGAGGTTATTGAGGGCACCTCATCTAATTTACGAATTAACAACCTTTGATAAGGTAAACTTTAACAGATTGCCAGAACGAAACAGAACAGTACATTTGAAGCTAGCACCGTCCCTGAAGTGTAGGGTACATGTTGTAACAATTATTAGTTGTTATCTATATTGTAGTTGTTAAATGAACCAATGCAATGAAAAGCAAAGATATAGCTGAGCATGGTGGCATGCATTTGAAATCTGGGTATTTAGGAGTCTGAGGCAGGAGATTTATGAGCGTGAGACCAAAGCTAAGTTTCAAGCAAGCAAACATCCTGAACTATAGTGGACCTCTGTTTCTCTCTCTCTCTCTCTCTCTCTCTCTCTCTCTCTCTCTCTCTCTCTCTCTCTCT
>NC_034599.1:87676529-87760998 GCF_900095145.1 Mus pahari
TGTGTGTGTGTGTGTGTGTGTTTACACACACCCCTTGTATATTTTTCCCCTAGGAAAATAATATAAGATTACACTCTTATCATTTATTGAAGTAGCATAGGTCTATTGTTTATTTTTTATTTTCATGATTTTTAAGATTAAGCATAGAAATAACGATAAGGTGTGGCGGGAGGTGCGCACGAGTGGGAGCTGTAGGATGGCAAAACATAAGAGAAAAGGTCTCTGGGGGACAGGAAAGGAGAGGAAAAAGCGGAAGATAACACCAGTGGAGGAGACACCGCTGAGAGCATCTGAAGCTAGGCCAGGCAAGGATGCGGCGGGCCCCATGGTGCAGGAGGCCAGCCCAGAGTTGTCCCCAGATGAGAGGAGGGTCTTGGAAAGGAAACTGAAGAAGGAACAGAAGAAGGAAGAGAAGAAGCGGCTGTGGGAGACAGGCATTGCCGCTGCACAGACTGCCAAGGTTCAGACCCTGCCAGCCAAACCCTCAGCTGCGGTCCTGGGCCTACAGTACCTCCAAGGGTGGGTTCAGAAGCAGGAGAGCTGAAGATTCCAGAAGACAAGGCAGACGTGGCTCTTGCACATGTACGATGTGGACAAGATTTCTGGTGAGCACTTCTTTACCCTGCTGGACTACCTCGAAGGGTTGAAAGGCAGTGCCCGATTGCTGACACTCCAGAAGGGTGAGGCCCTGATGCTAAAGCTAGATGAGGCTGACCCCGAGGCCAGAGACCGGTCTCTGGGGAAGGTGAAGTGCCTCTGGCAGGTGGTACAGCTACTCTCCTAATGGGAAGAGGTGGCCTTGGGCCCTGAGGACACACCTGCTACCTCCTCCCAGTCCTGTGATAGCAATAGGGTCACCAGCAGGTCATCTAGCTTGAGGACTTCCTTCCAAAGTCCTGAGAAGAGCCCTTCCTTCCCCTCCCCATAAGCTGTAACCATTTCTGGTGCCCTGGGAGTTGAACATTGTTTCTCTACCGAGGATATATTAGAGATTGGCCTAAGCTGGCTTTCCCCATCAGCTGGGATTTCTCTCTCTCTTCTCTCTCTCTCTCTCTCTCTCTCTCTCTCTCTCTCTCTCTCTCTCTCTCTCTCTCTGAGTGGTGGGGGACTCCTACATATTTGATCTGAGGGCCATTGCAGTGCAGCCTGGATGCAACTCATGCGTCTGTAGGGAGAGCCTATTGAGGGCTTGTATTGAGGACCCTGAATCTGTGACTGCCCATGAGCTGCTAGAAGCTGCTGCTCCATGATCCCTACTCGGTTCAACAACCCTATGTGTCAGAAGCTGGGCCCAGTTCCTTGTCATTGCACTGCTCAGCCAGCGTGTTGGAAACAGAAGGACTAAGAGTTTGTATCTGGACCCGCCCCACTCCCATTGGGCATCTTTTCCTACAGACCATAATCACCCATAGATGCCACATAGGGAGGGCACTGAGAGGATAGAAAAGATTTTTGTTTGTTTGTTTGTTTTTAATTTTTTATTAGATATTTTCTTTATTTACATTTCAAATGCTATCCCAAAAGTTCTCTATACCTTCCCCCCACACACACTCTGCTTCCCTACCCACCCACTCCCATTTCTTGGCCCTGGCATTCCCCTGTTCTGGGGCATATAAAGTTTCTAAAACCTAGGGTCCTCTCTTTCCAATGATGGCTGACTAAGCCATCTTCTGCTACATATGCAACTAGAGACACAAGCTCTGGGGTTACTGGTTAGTTCCTATTGTTGTTCCATCTATAGGGTTGCAGACCCCTTCAGCACCTTGGGTTCTTTCTCTAGCTCCTCAACTGGGGGCCCTGTGTTCCATTCTATAGATGACTGTGAGCATCCACTTGTATATTTGCCAGGCACTGGTATAGCCTCACAAGAGACCACTATATCAGGGTCCCTTCAGTAAAATCTTGCTGGCATGTGCAATAATGTCTGCGTTTGGTGGCTGATGATGGGATAGAGAGGATTTGGTGCAAGTCTAACTCGGTGAGCAGTGAGATCGTTAGGGTCTGCAGATGGGAGTCATGGAGCATCCACCTTCTGCCTCCGCTGGTCTCCAGCCCACAGCTTCTTGAACTCCTCCCCCACAGCCCCTTTGCATCCAAATCACTTTTATATACCCAGGTATAGAGGTATAGAAAAAAGGTAAATATATACTGTAACCCAAGAAGTTTATTTTAAAACGATTCTGAACACAAATAATTCTTCATTTATTAAAGACAAAGGCAAGTTTGCGTTAAAAAAAAAAAAAAAAAGATAAGATGTGGCAAAGTCTCAAAAGAATCCAAGGAGTATTGTAGGAGAGAAACTAGAGCCCAAACTCCACTTCACTGTGATAATCCATACTGAAGAGTGTTTCATATCCTGGGGCTCTGAGGAAACAAAGTTATTATGATGCAGACTCAAAAGAAGTAGGTGACAATGGGAGCTCCCTTCTGGTAACTTTATCCCGTTCGTTCTCTGATTAAGCATACCATGTACCTGTTTTCCTAGTTTGCATTCTACTACTATGATAACCACAATGGCCACAAGCCAACTGGGAAGGAGAAAGTTTGCCTAGCTTACAAGTCCTCATCACAGTCCATTCTTAAGGGAAGTCAGTGGCTGGGACAATGCAGGACTCCTACTTACGGGCATGGTCCTCACAGCTTGCTCAGCCTGCTCTCTTATGTAGCCCAGGGGTAGCATCACACCGTGAGCTGGGCTTTCCTTCATCAATCGTTAGTCACGACGATGCCCCACAAATGTGAGCAGGGAACATTCTGATGGAGACCATGCCTCAGTTAAGTTCCTTCTTCCCAGATATGTCTAGGCTTATGGCAGAATGCAAGGAGCACGCTGATCTGTTATGCTTTCGCATCCGCTGAGCTCACTCACGCGGCTAAATCTGAACAAAGGACGCTTCATGGTGAGTTCACCCGCATCGCCTCCCTTCTGCTTGCACTGCTGGCTTGGCTATCACGTGCCCTGCCGAGTCAGTAGCCACCTGTAATAAGATAGAAGGCTAAGACCACACAGCTTCACCTAGAAAGATTTGCAGGAAGAATCCCGCAGATAGAGATTGTGCCTAGGAATCGGAGCAGAAAAACTAACCGACTATATGAGGCCAGGCCTATAATGATGTCTACAATGTCATAATGATTAAAAGCACTCAAGAGATTGATACTAAAGATATAATTCCAAGCAATCATATAGAAACAAATGGTATTATGTAATGGTGCTTGTAATCCCAGAACTTGGTAGGCTAAAGCTGGGGGGTTGTTACTTCTGCGTCAGTCAGGATTATATAGCAAGATGCAGACCAATCCAGACTACTAAAAAGCCATCTGTCTCAAAGGTGTGTGTGTGTGGGGGGGGAACAAACTACATTCTCAAAATAAACTCAAATTCTCAAAACTTATAAATAAATTAATAAAATTTTTCAAAATAAAACAATTATGTAGAATGGGGCTGAGGATCCATGGAGCTGTGGGGAGCAGGCCTAGAGAAAAAGTGGGGTCGAGGTATGTCCTAAGTCCGGAAATTTTCATATAGCCCATTAATAGCCAGGTTAAACTTTTTTCCCCCTTATAATATCAAGTCCAGCAAGCACCTGTAATTCCTCCTTACTCTAATGAGGCATCCACAGTGCCCTGGCCCCAGCCAATGATGTACACTCACACTGATGGCCCCTACTCATTCCCCAAGAGTTTAAATAACCTTTATCCCCCAACCCCCCATAAAAATGAGCTATCTCCCTGAAGCTGCCTTCAGAGACTCTGTTCTGGTCACACTCACTGCCGCCTAAGATCACTCAACCCATGGCCTTTCTTACCCTGCTCTGCCACTCAGGATCATAAGTTGTGATCACAAGCATGATGCCACTTCAGATGGGGAACTGGAGCCTGAAGAGCAATCTGGTGTTCAGTATGCTAAATATATCACACACCAAAAAGAGGAGGATACTAGAATACAGCAAAAATGAACAAGGAAATCATTACATTTACCCTTTTGTGCTGAGTTAAGTTCCAACTGAAGACTAGGTGAGCGAGAATGTCAAGTACAATTTAGCCTGGAATATCTGAGCAGCGCTGACATAATTTGGAAAAGGATCAGCTAAAAGTGAATGAAGACTTAACAGACTGAGAAAGAACATACAATTGAGTCCTAGACTCTGGAGTCAGAATAACCTATTTTGAGTCCATATTTTGTCACATATCAGCTGTTTAGTCCCAATAAGTTGTATGTCCACACTAAACATCAGTTTTCACTAAACATCAGTGAAATAAGGGTATTCACAATAACTACCACAGCGTGTTAGTGTAAGGAGTAGATGAGGTCATACAAATGGTATGGTGTAACAGTAGATCATTAATACTCAACTCAACAACCTTCTGTGGTCATATCGTCTCTAAGAAGACTCCAGGAGGTAAAGACTGAATCCACAAAAGAGCCAGAGGCCTTAGGAAGGAGAGTGACCTGAAAGAGCAAAGACCAGGTTCGTCATCGGATGTGTTGGATGCTGTATTGTATGAAGAAATCTCCAATTCCGGGGAGAAGAAAAATGTGCTGGGGAAGAGAACAGGGGTGACTCTGTTAGAAAAAGTATCATTACTCATTTATGGGAATATATAACTTCCTTAATTTAAACTATGATTAATGTTGTGTAAGTTATCAACCTTTTGCACCAATGAAAATATATTCTGAAATTAACCAGAAAGATCAATAAAAGTGATTTTAATTTATACAAGTATCATGTGAACTTTCTTTTCAAAGTAAATCATGTAAAATAATGTTACTTAAGGATTGAGTGTATGTAGATATATTTAGGAGGCTATAATGTATTGATATATTTTTAAATTACTTCTCTATGCTACATTATTTAATAAGACTCCAGAAGATGTGATTAACTCTCCAAGGGATCTATTGAAAATTCTGTAAACATGTTGAACACCACTGTCTCTTACCAACTTTGCAAGCTATAAATCTCATCCTCCTTCCTCAGTGATTCCACCCAACACAGGCAGATACACACACACACATACACAGAGACACAAAAGGTACACAGACAGACATACACACACTCACACACTAGAGACACACACAAAAGATCACTACAATCCTTTGCTTATGAAACACTTTTAAGTGCCACTCAGATGGTCCCCGCTCTGTGTTCTCACTATCATGCCCTTAATCTAAGGCAGTGGTCACCTTGCTTGTAGCTTGCAGACTCCAAACACCTTTCTGGGCCACTGTCCTAACTTACAAGCCACTTTCACTTCATGTTCTTTTCCAGGACTCATTGTAAAACACAATGTAATCATGCTTGTCTAATCCCGTGGACCTTAGATGAATCAAATCTCTCTGACACAATATACATGGCCCCTGTCGGGCTGACATCTATGTGCAATGCTTCATTCTGTCACTGATCTCTAATCTGTACTCACCACCAGTTTCTGCATTCCTTGTAGCTCAGGTTTACCCTCTGCCTTCCTCATTTCTGCCTGGACATACCTAAACAGCTAGAATCTGCATGTGAATTCTTTTAAGGAGCTGTTTTAAACCATTCCTTTCAGCTACCTTTCCTCTTCTAATTCACTCCTCATGACAATCACCACACACAAAACTACCTGCTTACCCTCTTGCTCATCCAGCTGCACACTTGCCAAAGACTATGGCAGCTTTGTGTGCAGTCAAAACTACAGCAGTAAGTTGCTGAACCTACAGTGCTGAAGGAATATAATATTTATTGGATAAATTGAATTTTGAAATAATCCTATAAGATCAAGTAGAAATCATTTGAATTTCAATTATTTATCTGGAAAGCCCATTTAATTTACATCCTGCAATATGAGATATACTAAAAAGCATGAAGGACATTTATATATACAAAATTTAAGTCAGATAACGCATGTTTATATTAACTAATAAGATATCCTTCCTTTTAAGACTCTGATTTCAGATATGCAGCAGCTTCGAAGCTATGTATGTGATTTTTGAAAATATGAAAATCTGTTTTTCACAAATATATTTCTTTGCTACTAAAATTTTGGCAAGACATTAACTGGGTAATTTCCCTGAATTCTTTCCTCTGAACCCTTTTGCAGTCGAAATTCTTTCTTTATATTGAATTAATATGAATTGTTCAGTCTATAAACAATCTCATAAGAGAAAGAATAAACTGTGAAACCTGGTGCTTGGACATGTCTGTATATGCTAGCCAATCTGAGCTGACTGAAGAATGTCACAAATGTAGATGTGGCTTAATTGTCAGTGTGGGCCAAATGGTATAATGGGGCAACTATAATGCTTGAGGTTGAGCTGTATATGGATTTCTTAAAGAAACACCCTGTCCCAATATACAAAGGTCATTTCAATTCAATCCTAAAATAACAGAGCCTAAATTATTAAATAGAATCAGTTTCAGACACCTCGAATTAAACCAGAAGCCAATTAAGGCTTAGTGCTGTGGGGTATCGTGAACTAATTCTCCCAAACTCCAGGGACAAGGTTCTTTCTAACCCAGTTCTAAAAATAAGAAAACTGAGAGCCTTAGAATATTTAGTTTCATCCCAGGTTATTCATAGTGCCCATGGCTGTCCTTGTGGGGAAGTGAGGACAGCGAGGTGCAGGCTGTGATAGGGTGGGAAAGCATTTGAGGATTAAGGCACACAATAATGTATGGAAGAGCATTCAGTAAAAAGTAAGTAAATACTCTTGATTGAAGGAGTTGGGGAGGAAGAGGAGGAGGCATATATATATATATATATATATATATACATATATATACATATTTATATTATATACATATATTATATGTATATATTATATATATATTATATGCTGCTTGTGGACGTTGTACATCGTGGTGCGGAGCCTAGTGCGCACCACGATGTACAACGTCCACAAGCAGCCATGGCCTCTGCATCAGCTCCTTCTCCCTGACCTGCTTGAGTTCCAGTCCTGACTTCTTTCAATGATGAACAGCAATGTGGAAATGTAAGCCAAATAAACCCTTTCTCCCCAACTTGCTTCTTGGTCATGATGTTTGTGCAGGAATAGAAACCCTGACTAAGACATATTGTGACTGTACTTTCTCCTGTCTTATTTTCTCAAATCAAATATTCACTAAAGAATATTTTAAAACACAGAGCCCAACTTTTGCCAAAACTGAGCTACCATTTGTTGAACTCTACCACTAGGGTGCTTTCATCAGGAAGTTTGGAGTGAACCTAGAGAAGACCCTTGTAGGCATTCGGATGCTGCCAAACAGACCATCACTCTGAGAAAGCCATTGTCTGCCCTGCAAAAAATATTTTCAAATTCCGCAGCATGGTATTCGAGCACTGTCGAATTAGCTCCCCAGCCATGGTCTTATCACTGATGCTGAATCCACCAAATGGATGTCAAACACATCAAAGTTCTGCAACATGCCTTGAGATTTCCCTTTTTGTAAACACTCTTCTTTGTTTACCTACTTTCGATCCACTCTCTTTCAGGCTCTGGGATGCAGGCCACTCACTGAGATTTTCCCAACACTCCCTCCCCTCTTTTCCATTCACCTGCAGTGGCAGAGCTAGCCACTCCCTTTTGTAGGACCACACCTAGCAACTGACCCTTTCATTTTATCATACTCACATTCCTATTTTCTCTTTTAGCTCTAAGACCTTCCTGGCTGAGACTGTCTAGTAACTTGTATATGCCTGGGTTTTAGTGGAACAATGTGTTAAAAATTTTTATTTGATCATTGAATGAAAATAGAATGATAGATGTGTTAATCCATTTTTAAGTCTCCTGAACTGGCTCACATACACTTCTAGTTAAGCTTATTTAAGGAAAGCTTATGCATTTGGGTGGAGGGGGGCGACACCTACCTCAGGAGCACTATGTCTTTTCAGTGAAAGACGAAATGTGAAAAGCAGTACAACTAAACCCACAGTGTCCCCCTGCTTAATGAAGACACACACTGAGCATAATTTGGCTAATGGAATATTAGGCCACATAAGTGGCTACCTAGCAATTCTCTAAGAACAAAGAGACTCTAGCAATTCTGTTGTATTCTTGGCGACACTGAAGAAAGCCAGCATGGATTTATGACATTCACTGTGCTTAAGTAGAAAGGATCTAGGCCATCTTTGCAAGGAGGAGAAACAATTCACTTTAAATATGGCAAGGAGTGGGAGGAAGGATTAGCCCTGAATATAAATTATTAACAGACAACCAAAATAAAATCTTTGGGTCCCTCTTAGGCCAGTCAGTGACATAAATCTCTTTATGTTTTATAGCATATTACCCAAGTGTTTCATATAGCTCATTTATTTATTCATACATTATTTTAAAAATACGTAGCGTAAAACACAATAGCTCCAGTAGGATATTATGCTAAATATGGCAAGGGATTCAAAGAAGACTGACCCTTACACCCAACCTATAAATATACCCAGTGCAGTATTGCTGGTATTCTGAGAAAGACCTTTCTCTGTGTAGAATGGCACACTGCATACCAGGATGATTAGGATACTTGTTATCTACCACTGAATATTGGTATTATTCCCGGGTCAAGGTAGCAACTGTCTCTATGTATGTCCTAATACTTCCTAGGGCCAGAAACACCTACCGTTGAGATTTGTCAGACATTTAGTACCCTTATGAGGAACCACCCCCCTATAACACCACATAGCTTTGTTTTGCCATTCCTCCCCCATATTGAAGGGAATAAAAAAAATGGATTGATTTGCTTCCATTAATATTTACAGGCTACTCACACAACTCGCTAAAGCTTATCTGTGAATAGTCATGGCACTCTAAGAATCAGTTACCAAAGAAATAAATGTAAGTTAAATTAATGTGATCTATTGGACAATAGATTGTGTTATCTGGATTGGAATCTTGTTAGACTACATGTACATAAGAGAATGGTTAAAGTTCTACCAATACATCATGTGTATAAGTGTACTAAGTTTTGTGAAAAACTAATTTGCATACACTGTAAAGAACCAAGGAATGAAAATAAGACTGTGGGGGAGTGACTTCTCATTTTGTTCCTTAATTATACAACAGAATATTTATTTTATTGCTTTATTAATGTAATTAAAACTTGTTTTTAATACAAAAATAGATTTAAAAAATAGATAAGCCAGAATGTCAGTGGAGCCTAATCTGTTTGACTGAAACATTTTAGTTATCCCCTGATAGTCATTCCATGATACACGTTTTTATGTAAACCTCATATCTCCATGTGAAATGTTTCCATCTTTGTCCTGTCCAGCTCATTTCAATGACATCTGAATCTGCCTCTTGGTACATCTTCCAATGTGTGCTGAACTGTTTACCCAGAATGATGAGTGATCTTAAAACCTCAATGGCAATTTTCCTTCCTTGCTTAGTCTCTCTTAGTGGCTTTCCATTGCTCTGAAGATAAAAGCCTGTAAAGGCTGTTTTAAAATTAAAAGCTGGAAGATTTAATAGTTAGCAAACTGAGGCCTTGAAACAATTCTAAACTAACCTTTTCCAAATGAACAGAAATATCAACAAATGAAAAGTGGGCACATGTGTAGAGAAAGAATTCAAAAAATGGTTAAATGTGTGGGTAATATAAACTTCACTTGGCTCATTGTCTTTATTTCTTCCTGTAATGAGAAATATTTAAAAGAATAATAACGGCATTACAGTGTGGATTTATATTATATGAAAAGGAAAGCTGTGGAACTAAGGGATAAGTTAAATTATCATTTTACAATATTTTCTTTTTATATAGTTTTGAGAATTTCACACATGAGTACCTTATCCATATATTTTCCAGCTACTGCTCTACCCAAACCAACTCTATCCCCACATTCCACCAACTCCTTTACAAATTCATAACCTCCTCTTCCTTATTGATATTACACACAGAGAAAGATAGAGACAGACAAACAGAAAGGCACATGCACGCATGCACGCGCGCGCGCGCGCACACACACACACACACACACACACACACACACACACACACACACAACTCCTGCAGAGTCTATTCAGTGCTGATTATTTGTATATATATTTACAACTGAGCATTGTGATTGAAACCCATCAGGAAGCTCATCACAGGTGCACATGCATTCTTCTTTCTCAGCTTCGTCACCTATAGCTCATTACCTATAGGTGTGGGGCCTTGCCCCTTCTGTGGGCTTATGTATAGGTATTGTGATGTATCCTTGTCATTGGACACTCTATAATCAGGCCAGTTGTTCTGTATACCTTGACCAGTTGTGAATTTCTGACTTAGTGGACAGTCCTATTCATTATGCTTACTATGAATTTTCTAATTGGGTCATCGAGTTTTTCAATTACATCTTCATTTCAGCTTTAGTCCTCTTCAATATTTTTATCTTTTTGCTGAGTTCAGTTTCATTCCTGGATTGCTGTCCTCATTTCATTCAGCAGAAAATTTGTGTTTTCTTGACTGTCACTCAGGCATTTATTCGAGTCCTCTTCAAGTTCACTGACAAGTTAGTACTCACGTTCTTTACACTTCAATTCTCTGATCTACTTTACTGTTGCTTCTTTAAATTCTGTGTCCTGTGGTTCATCTAGGGGATTCTAATCAGAAAACATTTCTATAGGACTGGGAGTGGGAACGACCATAACACCCTGGCATCCATATTGCTCATGTTTTCGCAGTGTGCTTTACGCACATGACATCTAGATTTGCTTGTTGTGTTTGATGTGAGATTCCAACCTGTCTCAAGCTGGGTCCATGCAGGAGCTTTAGCACAGACTTGGCTTGGGAGTGTGCAGAAGTCACCTTTATAAGGCTTTCTGTTCCTGCATAATGTGTTACAACATTAACTCCAACAATACTAGCTTCATTTTATTAAAAAGCAAAATATTTTAAAGGTATAATTATTAAAAAGGTAGCTATTAAATGAAATAATGAAATAATACTTATATAATTTTAAAAAGTAAAATAGAAAGGACAGAGTGATCACTCAGTCATAAAGAGCTTCCCATGTAAGTATGAGGACATGAGTTTGAAAAAGTTGGGCAGAGTAGCAATGTGGTTGTAAACCAGGCCCTGGGCAGCAGAGGCAAGGAGATCCTTAGGGCTTATGGGCCATTGAGACTCACCTGCTGGATAAACTCCTCAGTAATGTAAACCTGTCTCAAAAACAAGGGTGACAGCAACCGAAGAATTACAGCTGAGGGTGTCTTGTCCTGTGGTTTCAACATACATGTGCACAATTTATGCACATGCATTGATCTAAACCTAGGCACTTACACACACTAACATGAACAAATGTGTACCCATACATACTAACACAAAAATATTTTAAATGAAATAGAAAGAAAAACTTCAAGCAAGTAAAGCCAAAAAAAAAAAAAAAAAAAACAAAAAAAAACAAAAAAAAAAAAAAACCAGACTAACGTGTGTCATGTCAATAATTAGAGAAGCTTAAATCCACCCAAAAGGTAAATGTAAATCTTTTCAGTGTGTACAAGCAAGTAAAAGGCTACATGGCTGACACAAAACCACGGATACACTGAAGGCAAAATGGTCAAAGTTATAGAACATTTCTTTTCCAGGAAAGAAAGCCAGTATAGTTTTAGAAATTCTAGTATTCCAAAAGGAAATAATATCAAAATCAATAGATGAGACAATTTAACACAAATAGTAAATTTATAATAATATTATTTAAAATAATATTAAAAATAGATGCACATGAAAATACAGCTTCATATGTTCCTTAATTAAAAAACAAAATGTAGCAAAACTAAAGAGAGGGACATACAAATAATAATAATACTCAGATGGACATTTCAAAACTGCAATTAATAATAACAGTAGTGACATTATATAAGACTGGAAACAATTGACTTGGTGGATTGTCACTGAAGAATCAATTCTCTCTTCAGTGTACCTGCTTAATGCCTCCCCAGCTTCTTTAGACACTGTGCAAAATACAACAAATGTCAAGAATTAGAAAGGTTGGCTATTTCTTTGACCAAAAAAAAAAAATGAAATTAAACAGTCTTGACACATAGCAGACTGATCAATATTTTAAGCAAATAATATACTGTAAAATTGTACCAATTAAAACAAAAATAGGAAAATTTTTGACCTAAGGAATCACGAATATAAATAACTCCTGGTCTTTAGCTGAAGCAGAAGCCTAGTAACACTACTTACCTATTGTAAAAGGGAAGGTAGATTTGAAGCTAATCTAAGTATCTATCCTAGGGAATATAAAGGATTAAATTAAAAGAACAGATATCGAACAAAGAGCATGCATCAGTGAAATTTACAGCTAATGGAGAAAGTTGACTATGGCACACAGAATGGTGCCATAATCTCTGAAGTCTGCCCATGGGATTCTTCACACAGCAAATGGGCTTTAGAGCTACGTAATGTAAGGTTATGAAATTTAGCGCATGATGATTGTTCTCAGTTACCTAGATGGACAAGACTTTAGAAGGAGTTTTGTTTTTTTGTTTGTTTGTTTGTTTGTTTGTTTTTCCTAACTGGAATCAGAGATATGTGGCAGAGTGACTGGAGACCTGGGAGGGACTTCAGGCACTGTTCTGTATTGACACAGAGAGGGTAAAATGATCAGGAAGGTAGTGCTGATGGAGTAGTAAGAGGCCCATGGCCACGAGAGAGACACAGAGATGCAGAGCTGAGATACAGGGCTCCAAAGTTTTCCTAGCCTGAGTGAGCTCAGAGGAGGCGTCTTCCTCAGGACTTTCAGGATGGGAGGAGTGGAAGGGAAGAGGAAAACCTTGCGTTTATAAACTGAATTTGTTAAAATCCCTCCCAAAAGAAAATATCAAGCCAACATCATTTTTGAAAGATGAGTGCATGTATGAAATGCTGATGGGTTTTCATGTCATTTAATTAAGGTGTTTGCATCTTAGCTGAATCTGCAAGTAGAATAGAGTAACCTTTTAGAATGCTGAAATTCCCCTGACTGAACCATGGTTTGAATATTTGCATATAAATGAAATTAGTTTATTTCTTCAAATTAATACCAGAGTTTAAGAAACACAATCCTCAAAGGTGAAATTTCAAAGCCTATTCATATTTCTCAAGCACTCCTCCCCTGGTAAGTACATTTCTGTCTGAGGCAGTCTCCTGCTGACATCAGCATGTAGTATCCGTAGAGATCTGGGCAGACAGGTTATCAAGTGTGATGCCATGTACCAATCTGTGAAACATAAATTGTGTTTTAAGATATGAATTAGTTCAGCTTGCCAAACATTTCTCTGAGACATTTTACAACCCTTGGCTAATGAAGCATGGACCGTGATAATGAGGTAGATACTGTTATTTATTTCAGTGTTAAGACTTGGTTATTTTATATTTCTGAATATGGCTGGTTAGTTAAGATAAACATGTGAAATGAGATTTGCCCTGATTTATAAGATTCCACTTAGTGTAGTTTGCATATACACATATAAAAGGATAGGAAAAACTGTACCTGAAGTAGTGAATTGAGCGAAACAATCTCTTTAAGATCGGTTTCGGTATACAAAGAGTTAAAATCTTGCATCAGAACCTAACATCCAATCCAATGACCAGAGCCAACATTAAACAATGATTATAGCTGGGATGACTTAAAGTTCATACATCTGCCATGAGTCATTAAGATCAAAATCTTTCTTTCTACCTCTTACACTGAAAAAGTCTTGGATAGCCTGGGAATTTCTTAATAAGTGCATTTAGAATGAGTAAACACACACACACACACACACACACACACAACTAAATAGGCCAGGGGTTAGGGAAGAGTGGCAGACAGCGCACTGGGGCATGGCTTTGGGGAACTCAGAGGGTGAGATTGCCACAGAGCAAAGGTTTTGGCTCCACAGAGTAGAAAGGGGGAAAGAGGGCAACAGATACTAGGGCAATGTGTTCTCTGAACATCAAGGACTGAGATGACAGCTAGCTGCTGCCCCAGAGGACACGGTATCAGCCCCAGAGTCAAAGAATCTACTCAGTAGATCATCCAAGAGTTCAAGGTAGATGATGCTCCCGCTGCAGAAAACTACTAAACAGAGATAATCGGGCAGTGGAAGATGAGAACAGACTGAAGGCCTTAGTTATCATGAGCCCAAAGGCTTTGGAGTGGTTAGGTGCGGGTGCCCATGACAGGTAAAGCCTCACCCAGCTGATCACCCTTCAGTAGTGGTCATTCTCAGGCTGATTGACAAATGTGAGCTCCGAGCTCTCCCAACAGATAAAACCTCCACCCTGCCCCCAGAAAATTCTGTTTGTAAATCTCTACATAAAGAAAAAAAAAAAAAATTCTAAACCTATCCTGAGTGCCTAGTTCATCCTCCTCACTAGTTTTTTGTTTTTTGTTTTTTTTTTTTTCTCTCATAATGTGGTATTGCCTCATTTCGTAAAAGGAAGAAACCTTCAGGTGGGGCTTTATACATTTTAGAATTATACTGCACTTCAAAATTTTTCTCCATGGGAAAAATAAAATGTATACTTCTAGTCCTTGGAATAAACCAAATCCAATTTCTTTCCTTCTCTGTTCCTGTAATATTTCCTCAACCAAGAGGAAAGCAATTTCCCTAGTGGACATTCATCCCTTGTAGACCTATAGAGACCTGGAAGCGTCACCAGACGGCAAATACATTGATCACAGCACAAGACAGTACCTGCTCCACATGTCTTCATGGGTCTTCTTAATACACGATGCATCTTACTTTCAGTGACTAGTGTTCGATGCGGGAGAACTGTGGGAAAGCTGTGTAAAATAGCCATTCATCCCAGAATCCTTCAGAAAGAAGCCAGTGGAAAATCCTACCTGGGCCAATTCAGTTGGGGTATCTGCCCTCTGTCAGTATCAATGGTTTCCTCCTTTGACTGAAATAATCATGCTCTTGTTTAAGTCATAAGCTTTTTAATATATTGTAAAATTTAGGGAGTCCCTTCAATAATGACTGTTGATCAGTAAGGATAGCAGCTTTCAGTTGCTTTTTCCCCCTCAGCAAATGACTTAGATATTCAGGACCTTATTTTTCTCACCCGAAAAGCAGTAATATTGAACTGAAATGGCGTTCCTCCAGGTAGGTGTTATGGTTTCTGGCCATTCCTGCATAGTGGATAATATTGTCTGAATTTTATAAAAGGATTTATCGCTTACAAAAGGCCTATTACAGGGGTTGAAAGGCAGTTCCCAGCTGGAGGCCCATACTCCAGTCCCCTGGCTTCAGAAGCAGGATTCTCACACATGTGAGGTGACTCTCCAACCTCCCTCCATCCAGTGTCAGAAGCAAGGATGTGACTTTAAGTTTCATCAGAAAAGAAGGTGAGCTGTGTACTACTAAATTAGCCAGTTACAGAAGGCTGTGTAGAAAGAATACTGACAACATAAGATGTGGGAGAAGCAATGGTATTCATATGTAAGCTACTAACCAGTAAATTTGCTTCTTAGTAAAGGGCCTATTGTAGGAAACACAGGTTAGAGTAGGAGTTGGAGGAACCATACTGTCAATCACACAGGCCTGAGTACACCCAGTCATCTGGAATGCCAGTGAAAGTAGGCAGACAGCCTGATGACCCTCTGCTAGTCTATTAGGAGCAAGCCTCCCTGTGAATTCACCCTAATATCCTCAGAAGTGTTTAAGCCTTAATCCTGGGCTTTCTCAGTGAATGGAACTCATCCCTGTGGGAAAAGCACCATAGTGCTTTGCATCCTCCACAAAAACAATCCATCCTTAAGCTTACCACAGATCCCTCCTCTAGGCCCTAGCCCTGAGCTCCATTTATCAGCCAATAGAACTCACTCTAATTGTGGAGGTCACAGGTACTTCCTTGCTAGGGAGTTTCTATGTAGCCATGCCTGAAGTTTGGTTGTGCTAATTGCCACGTGGAAACCTTTTCCCAATGTTTTACTAAGCTTAAACCTTTACTTATTTTTTAATCTTTTATTTATTTATTTGTTTGTTTATTACATCCCAGATTTTATTCCCCTCCCAGTCCACCCTCTAACTATTCCACATCCGATACTTCCTCCCTGCCCCCCTTTCTCCACAAAGACGTCCCCACTACCCACCACCTACCCCACCAGACCTCTAAACTCTCTGGGGTCTCCAGTCTCTTGAGGGTAGGTACACCTTCTCTGACTAAACCCAGACCCACCAGTCCACTGCTGTATATGTGTTGGGGACCTCATATCAGCTGGTGTTGTATGTTGCCAGGTTGGTGGTGCAGAGAAATCTAGGGGGTCCAGGTTAATTGAGACTACAGGGTTGCCATCCTCCTCAGTTTTTTTTTTTGTTGTTGTTGTTGTTGTTTTTTTGTCACTGGACCTTCTTTTCCTTAGACTCCTCTCCATCCCTGCATCCTCTTTCAGACAGGAACAATTACAGGTCAGAGTTTTGACTATGGGATGGCAACTCCATCCCTCACTTGATGCTCTGTTGTTCTGCCTGAGGTGGGCTCTACAAGTTCCCTCTCACTACTGTAGGGCATTTCATCAAAGATCCCTCCCTTTGAGTTCTGAGAGTCGCTCACTTCCTAGGTTTCAAAAATAAAAATAAAACATAAGGTCAAACTGGAAGTTTTTGACCTAGTTGTTTCATTCATTTTTTTTTTTGATATTTTATTTATCTACATTTCAAATGTTCTTCCCTTTCCAGGTTTCCCCTCCGGAAACCCCCTATCCCATCCTCCCTCCTCCTGCTTCGTTGAGGGTGCTCCTCCACCTGCCCACCCACCCACCCACTCTTGCCTCTCTGCCCTGGCATTCCGCTACACTGGGGCATCAATCCTTCTCAGGACCAAGGGCCTCTCCTCCCATTGATATCCAATAAGGCCATCCTCTGCTACATATGGGGCTGGAGCCAGGGGACCTTTCCTGTGTACTCCTTGGTTGGTGGATTAGTCCCTGGGAGCTCTGGGGGTTCTGGTTGGATGATATTGTTGTTCTTCCTATGCATTGCAAACCCCTTCAGCTCATTCTTCACCTTGGACATATTTTTGGTGAGGTTTATACTGTCCCCAGTAGCACATGCATGCTTCTTATGAGATATCACTGTTTGGAATATGTGACCGAAGTTCCAGCCCAAATCTTTTTTTTTTTTTTTTTTTTTTTTGATTTTTCGAGGCAGGGTTTCTCTCTATAGCCCTGGCTGTCCTGGAACTCACTTTGTAGACCAGGCTGGCCTTGAACTCAGAAATCTGCCTGCCTCTGCCTCCCGAGTGCTGGGATTAAAGGCGTGCGCCACCATGCCCGGCCCAGTTCAAATCTTATGAGAGACTGAAGAATGCAAAGATCAAGCACTGCGTGTTTCTTAGCGATGGATGGCAAATTATTTTCCACCTTTTTTGGATGCATTTTTCTAAAGAAAAAAGATCTATGACTCTTTCCTTTGAAGTTGCACGGGGGGGGGGGGGNGAACACCTTTCCAAAAATCATGGGCAGGTCTGTGTGTAGGCTGTGCACCCGTGAGTGCTTTAGTTAATGTGTGGTTTGTTTTGCAAAGAGTTTTGAACATTTAAAAGGAACGCTCGTGAATTTCGAAATGCTATGTTTGCAGCAGCAAGAAGCTCACAGTGATTATTACCTCCAGCTGTGCGTTCCATCTTCCCACCTCTGCGCCCCGTGTGCACTTGTCTTAAAGTTGACAGACACTCGACATTTTTAGCCTTCCTGACAATAATTGTGCATTTGGTGAGCAGCTTAGGTGCCTTTAGTCCCAACCCAGCCCCAATTATGCGATCATAAAGCACTTCAAGAGGTGGCACAAAAGTCAAGAGCTACAATACAAAGTAGCATTTAAATAAAAAGGAAAGTTATTTTGAGGGAAGTAGAAGAGGACGCATATCTTTTTACAGAGGTTCTTGTTAATGTAAGAAATTGCCTTGAAACAAAGTATTCAAAACTAATTATGAAACTACCATTAGAAAGTGCATGTTATGTATGAAAGAGTCCATGCAGACATTAAAAATCTTTGGAAAATTAAAACATTTTAGCAACACTGCTCCCAAATAACGTGATTATCTGGTAACTATAAGGAGGATTTTTTTTTCCTGTTCAGGACCTCAGAATGTGAATTATCCCATCATAAAACAACAACCAATGGGTCTTTTATACAGTTTTTGTTCAGAAATCCAACACAATTAGTTGAAAGTTGTATCTAAATCGTATTGCACTTAAAATAAAGAAATAAAGCCAATGACAGTGTAATGGCACATGACATGTCTTAGGTTAGTTAGATGGATGGATAGAGAAAACAAGGTATAGATGTATCCATTGGAACTGTGCTCCAAAACTGCATTTTGATTGCTTGTTCTTTTCTGCACTTGTCTCCCCTGCTAAAAAAGAGAAGCTTCCTTCATGAAGTGAGGATTATACTTATCTATAGGTAAATATTCAAAATCTAGTTAGGGTTCATGCTGGATTAGTAAAGTGGTAGTTGGAGGGTTTCCTCCTAGATCCATGAGTCTCATTAGCAGTGCATGCTTAGCTATATTCCCAGTGTTAGGCACATTATCCTCTTGTTGAGTGGCTCTTAAGTCCAATGAGAGAGCTTTTGGTTACAACCAAGGTAGGAGTGCCACTATTGTGCCCTTCGAGATATCATGCCATACTGGTTGTTGTAACTGACACGTATCACTAGATCCATGAGTCTCATTAGCAGTGCATGCTTAGCTATATTCCCAGTGTTAGGCACATTATCCTCTTGTTGAGTGGCTCTTAAGTCCAATGAGAGAGCTTTTGGTTACAACCAAGGTAGGAGTGCCACTATTGTGCCCTTCGAGATATCATGCCATACTGGTTGTTGTAACTGACACGTATCACATCTGGATAGAACTGTTGGTTATACCCTCCTATGGATGGTACCTTTCTGGTTCCGTGAAGGCTAGTCCTTAGGGGGGAGACATTCAGGTCAGTTCCAGCTCAGCATTCTCTGGTCACAGTACCTGAAGAGAGCCAGAGGATCAGGGAGTTTGATGCGAGATTGTGCCTTCCAATAAATGTCAAAACCAGCATAAACTGTCTAAACATGAACTAAACAGGACAACTACAAAAGACATACCTAAGTGGGTGGGGGAAAGCCTGCAAGGCCTCAACCATACACACAGAACCACAGGCAATTAAGGAATGCTGAGAGTGGAAGAAATAGTCTCTTTCAGGAAAGAGCACACCAGCTGCTTGCCCAATTCCAAGTGACCAGCCATAAAAACATACAAAGAATAACATTATACAAATTGAACAGGTTGTATTTAGGAAAATATATGTTTATGCAAGTGTGTATATGCATGAAACAATAATTAATGAAAAATAAGCCATAATCCAAAATCGAGCAAGAAGGTTGAAGGAAGAAACAAAAAGCAGGAAATGATGTAATTACATTATAAGTCATTATAAGTGCAATTATAAAGAGAAAAAATGATGCTATAGACTCAATGGAATTTTATTCATCTATAATAAAAGTACATCTATACATCTATACATCTATAATGGAAGTACAAGAAAATAGGAGGGACTAAAAATTATATTAGAGAAATGATCCAGGCAGAAAAAAGTTCATATATAATCGCTAGAGAATTAGCTCAGCAGTTAAGAATGTTTGTTGTTTTTCTAGAGGCTCCACATTCAGTTTCTAGTATGCACATGGTGGCTCACAACCATCTAAACCTTAAGTTTTTAGGGAACTTTATACCATCTTTTGGCTACTGTATGCACCAGGCATACTCATGATACACACACACATATATGTTAAGTCACACATATAAAATAAAATAAATGAATTGAAACCTTTTAAATTTCCTATGTAAGTGTGCGTGATGTTTATATAGGACATGAAAATAAAAAGGGGACAGTGAGAAGGGATGAGAGATGCTTATTAGGAGGACGGATGGAGACTGGTAGATGGGAAATTGGTAACAGGAAAGGATAAAGGAGAAAATAAGAACCAAGTTTGCATCTATTAATTAAGTTAATTAAGATCTCATGCACTAGCTCTATGCTCCCAGCTATATACTGAGACATAAAACAAATGTCAAAATCAGAAAGAAAGTAAATAACTTTATATACCTAAACTGACTGTGATGCAATAAGGTCAATAGCAAACAAATTTCTAGTGATCACACAGTCTCATGAGGACTGCATTATTTGCTCTTCTATTGCTGTGACAAAACACTATGACCAAGGCAACTGATGAAAAAGGAAACATTTAATTTAACTAACACTTTCAGAAGGTTAAAATCTGTAATGGGAGAGGGAAGACAGTGTGGCCAGAAGGGCTGAAAGCTCACATTGTGATCCTCAAGAAGGAGACAGAAAGCATACTGGGAAATGAGAGCACTTTGGAAGCCTCAAACCCTGTCTTCAGTGACACATCTTCAACAAGGCTTCATCTTCTCATCTTCTCCAAATAGCTCCACCAATGGGGAATCATATATTCAAACATGAGCCTAAGGGAGTTATTCTCAACCAAATTGCCACATTCCACTCCCTGACCCTTACAGGTTCCTGGCAATGTCACAGAGTAAAATGTATTTAGTCCCACTGCAACCTTCACTGTAGTCTTTCAGTCTCAACTCCTTTTAAAAACCCAAAGTTTAAAATCTCTTCTGAGACTCAAGATGATCTCTAAACTGAAAGCCCATGTCAAATCAAAAGAAAATTACATACTTCCAACATACAATAGTACAGAATCAAGGAATACTGAGAACATATTGGACCAAAACAAGACCAAAATGTTTCAGTAGGGAACATTGCAAATCCTGTAGCTCCTCCGTCAGATGTCAGAGGGTTTAGATGGTTCTGCCTTTCTGGATTTGCTGCCTCCAGAGTACTTCTTGCTTTAGGCTGGTTCCATTTTTTGCCTTCAGATCTCCTTGGTAGATGCTTCATAGCTCTGGAAACTCGAAAGCAATCCAGTCTTCACCTTCACAACTATATGCAACAGCCTTTGTGGGCCTCCAAGGAGACATTCCACTGCCCTGTATCTGGCCTTAGCTGCTCTCCTTAAGCACAAACAGACTCTCCATGACCCCTTTACTTATGTATACTTCATGACTCTAAAGCCAGAACCGCATGGACCACGCTGCCAAGTTTCTCTCCCAAGGTGAAGTGAAGTTGACAGCAGCTTTGACTTGATTTGTTTTGGTTTTCTTTCTAGGAGCAGAAAATTCCTAGGGGAATTGACAATAAAGCTGCACCCATGAAATCTGAATAACATGATTAACTAAACAAGACTAGCACCAGTGACAAGATCAGTCTACCTGCCTACGCTGATTATGAAAATCACATAAAGCCCCACCACTACATGAAGACTATTTAAAGGCAATTTATGGACACTGAAGGAAGCAGAAACAGTCTTCTCTAGGAGTGATCCTGAATTGGTTATCCAAACCCAAGGAGTCAGCTCCAAACACCCATATATCAGAGCAGTAATGAATGGACTGAGTAGGTTATAACTGTACAACTTGTACATGTGTGTGCATGAGTGTGCAAAAAAAATAATAATTAAAGAACAGGTCATGAATTTGAAATTGAGTGGGAGGAGTTGAAGGTAGAAATGGTATCAATACAGTATTCCTATATAAAAGTCTCAAAATAAAATAAGAAGTGTAAAGGGGAAAAAAGGCTAAGAGGGATAAGATCATATTGTTACAGGGAGCTCAGGAGAGATGGGCACACAAGACTCTTTGTATAGCCAATTGAAAGTCTGTGTTCCAGCTTTCTGGGACCAAAACAAGTGTTTAGATTCCTAGGTGTGTCCCCAAGCATCTAGAACATCCATCTATCTTTCTTTCTTTCTTTCTTTCTTTCTTTCTTTCTTTCTTTCTTTCTTTCTTTCTTTCTTTCTTTCTTTCTCCCTTCCTTCCTTTCTCCCTTCCTTCCTTCCTTCCTTCCTTCCTTTCTTTCTTTCTTTCTTTCTTTCTTTCTTTCTTTCTTTCTTTCTTTCTTTCTTTCTTTCTCCCTTCCTTCCTTTCTCCCTTCCTTCCTTTCTTTCTTCCTTCCTTCCTTCCTTCCTTTCTTTCTTTCTTTCTTTCTTTCTTTCTTTCTTTCTTTCTTTCTTTCTTTCTTTCTTTAACAGAGGCCTCATGGTGGCATCTAACTTGGCAGCTGCTGAGGGGGCTCCCCACAGTAAGCAGTTTGAAGCACACAATTTTTAATTGAAGCTAAGATAATCCATGAGGTAACTAGAGGGAGGGTCCTCCCAAGCCGGCAGCTAAGACAAATGGTTAGCTGAAGGAGGTTCTGTACAAACGTGCTGTTTCACCAAAAGCTAGGATAAGTTAGCTAGGATGGCCTGACCTTTGGTTCCTTGAGTAGAGTTGGGTAGTTTTCCATGGGATTCTCCACAAAGGATAAGATTCCAGTTAAACCTGGGAAAGGCTTCAGCAAGAATCTAAGATGGAGGATCCTCTGCACTGTCTTGCCCTGCCTCAGAATGAAGATCATGCATATACAAGGCAGAGAAAAGAGTGATAATATGTAATAAATAACAGTGAACTTTATGTCTTATCTGATGCTGAAAATGCTGACAACTGTCACCTGCTGGAATTAAGTAGAAGCCATTCTTCCCTAGTACCTTTGAAAGCCAAGCCTTGATTTCAGATACCAAGACTCCAAAAATGAGCTCCTTAAGGAAAGATATCTATGAAGTTCTTCCAACCTTCTCCTTCTGTCTAGGCCCTGTCTTATGTCAAACAAAAGTCTGAACCTTCACGTTACCCCTCTCTCATACAGGCTGGGCCCCCTTTCCAAGGGTAAACTATTAGGCTGATGGATTTTTTACTAAATTTACCAGCAACAGCAACCATGTCTCATTCATCAGTATTGTGGAGAGAGATTCAATGTTGCCCATAGTACCAAGTACAGTTCATCACTGGGGCAGAACCCAGGCTACCTATGGAAACAATTTTCTCTCTGCTGTTGCCTAGGATATGGTAATTTTGTCACTTAAAGAAAGTCTTATTTGCTTTTGTACAGAGCCTAATCCAGGTGTTTGTTTCAAAGTTAAACAAACTGTGGAGTTCTATGCACAAAATAAGACACCTCCTACCTACCAAGTCTCAGGAATCACTGCTGAAAATGAAATTTAAAAAAAAAAACAAAAACTGAGTTTGACGTACTAGACATCTGCAATGATATGTAATTTGTCTGGCATGATGGGGCCATTGCAAACATGTGCTCAGTGGTTGGGGTGCATGCACAAGACCCACATAAGATCAATCCATCCAAAACCTCAGCATGATCTGGAAAGACACTTATAAAACCCCACCCCTAACTGAGAAGCTTGCTGGGGGAGAAAGAATTCTTTTAGTGTATAGTTGACACCATGAAGGCCAAGCTGCAGTGAGCAAGTGAGCTTCCTGACGGGTATGCTCAGCTGGAATGGGTGTATCCTGAAGAGGCAGAGTCCCAGGACTACTTCTTGCTACTGATGAGCCTTCTTGTGTTTGTAATTGGATATTCCTCATATACCTAGCATGGTATGATCAGGCATGGAGAGACCCTGACTACCTATAGCCTGGTGTGATAGCCCACTCTGTTGGGCAGGATCCCTGCAGATCAACAGGAAGACAACCTCTCATGAAAGAGTGCTGTCTAGATGATTTTATGGAATTTCTGATTTGATCTAAATAGATTTAGGAAGTTAGGTTGATTTAAATAGTTTTCAGAAGTTAGGGTAGTAAATAGAAAGTTTAAGGAGATGGTTTAAGTTGTTTTGCCAGAACAATACATTAAAGTTAGAATCAAGAATAGAAATACTCCCTCCTTGTAAAATGGTAGGTAAAGGCTGCATGGTTAAAAAGAAACACAGTGAGCTTTCATGCATTACAAGCATGTAACTAATAGAGAAAAAATGGGTTTGGGACAAGTTAATGATCAACGAAAATATTTCATTCTAGGTTGGGTCTGAGTTCCTGGATCTTGTGATCTTCAGATGTGGTCACAGGCAGAAGTTTCATGTGCACCATGAAAAGGCAGGGTTGTGAATAGAGAATATATAGTTCTATTATGAATATAAGAACAAAGAACAGATGATTAACCAGTTTAGCTGAATAAGACTTCAAAAGTAAGATGTAAGATAGATGATCATCTGTTTTTTGGTAAATACAAATTGTGACCAGCTAAGCATAGGAAAAAATTTGCTACTCTAGACTTGACTTGCCTTTAATAAATGACATAAAAATTACTGCTTTGGGGTTACAATGAATTTGTGGAGAGAAGGAGAGATGAGAAATGTATAGTTAGGTATAAGTTTCCAAATAAGAATATGTGATCAATAATCCTATTGTAATTCCCTTTTGTGTAATGACTTTAATCTATTTTTTTGAAGAATATTCTTTTGTGGTGATTGTTTTTAGAAAATATGTAACTTGTGGCTATGAGGTAATTTTCTTCTTGCACAGAGAACTTTGTCTCCACACACACACGTGTGTGTGTGTGTGTGTGTGTGTGTGTGTGTGTGTGTGTGTGTGTGAAGTTGTTGGAGCTTGCCTTGCTTCCTCCACCAAGTGTTTATGTGAGTGTGAGCCTGCTTTATATCATCTCTGACTGCACATCCCCTACTTGGATCACTGAACATATTGTTGGAGTTGACCTTTGACAAGTGTTGACTGTATAAATATGTGTTTAGTGATAATTACCTGGGTTTGGATAACCAATTAGAAGACTCAACCCAGGAGAAAACTGATTCTCTCTCTCTAAGTAGTCATCAATTACCTGTAGCCCTCATCTCAGTGTGGAACCCATAAGATTTTCCCCACCCATGTTGGCTTGTCAACTGCTCTTGTCATTGTTCTGGTCTTGTTACAAAACCATATTCTTGAGATTTTGTGGGTGTAGCTTCTCTGTCATAAGTATGAGAATAATAATTCCTAGAAAAAAAGCTGTGTTTACAGAGAATGATTTGGCTGATTAGAATTTCAGTACTGTGGAGAGATTGGAACGTTGCAGGTCTTGGGCTAGTTCTCATCTTCCGGAAAACCATTCCTTGCCCATTGATCAGATCATTAGCTTCTACCAACCCAAAAGCTAAGAGTGCCATCAGATAACATGTTGAGCCTATAGAAAAGGTATGGCAAGCCTCATCTTGCCATACCTGCCTTTCTAGTGTACCCAATAGTATTCTAAACTTGCCCTGAATTGGGACTTTCTTTGCTCTATAAAACTAAAAACTTTGTGAAACAGCTTCCATATCAGAACATGGAATTTGTTGTAATCTATTCTGTGTTCTTCAGTTATTTTAAACAACTTCAGAATAAATTATGTCTTATTTTATTATTTTTTATCATATTGTATAATATTATCATATATGTATTTTATCATATTGAATTATATGTAATATATATGTAATATAAAAAATACTATATATCTTAAAGATTAATATAAGAGTCATGATTTTTCGCATTGACATTTTGAAGACAATATCCCATAGTAGATGTCCTGTTTCTCAGGCTCTTACTATCTTGCTTACTCCTCTTCTGCTACATTCTCCAAAATCCATAAATATTTCCAACAAAAATGTAATGAAAGTAAGGAAATAATCATTAATATGCCCATCTATATTGAACTCACTAAAACAAAATTCTAAAAGAAATATGACTGTATTTCATGGGCATCCAAGATTTCAATCAAGTAAATTTTATTTTTGAAATAAAGTCTAGAAATTCAAAGAAATAACTTGATATCTTAGCAGTTCAAAAGGTTCAGGAATTTTATGGGAATAAATATGTTTTTGATTTATTATTTCTACTAATCATAGAGTACGTGCTTTTAATGTTTAATATTAGGGACTAAACCCGAACTCAGTGGAGACAAGCTGCCTACTTTGGCATACTAGCATTGGATGGAGAGGACATGAACTTGTCACCTGCTCTCCTGTCAAGTAAATTAATAATAAAAAATATTACTTGGTCATAAAATTGTAACAAATATGAAGAATGGAGCCTCTGTGTCAGGAAGCTTGCCATTTACAGACACCATTCTAATCAAAATATAGTGGAATAATCCCCTCTTTGGTCCTGTTTCAGTAGCTATGAGAAACTGGCCAACAAAAACTAATGGGAGAAGCTAAAAGGAGATTAAATCTGAACAACCACTACAGACATTGTCTGATACAAGCAAGTATGTTTTCCTAACTACCCTTGATCTATGTGTATGATCTCTTTGCATGAACAAGTCATATCTTCCTTTTTTGGACATTCGACTATGCCTGACTACTCTAGAATTTCTTTATGGCTGACCTGTAATCCCTATTGGAAATGCTGAACAACATTTGTTTATTATTCCCATTGTCTTTCTCCTTTAATATGATATATTTCCCTGGGAATTTGTAGGCAAACAATAGTCACAATTCGAAGCATTTTGAAGTAAGTTATCTTCTACAGTGGTTATGCTGTGAATTGTGATAGGACTAATTAAAAAGTTAATTTACACTTATCACATGAAATACCAAAGCTGATGGCCAACAATAGAGAGGAAATTAATTAGAAAGATAAACTTTATAAACATGGTTTCCAAGTATATGGAACCAGTTTCAGAATGGATGCTGTTACTTCAACAACACATTTAGAGCTGTGAGGTTTATGGTTTCTATTGCTGAGTTCGTGCGCATAGAAGCTTAATGGGTGCTGGGAATATAACTCAGTGCTAGCATACTTGTCCCTGAGTTCCATCTCCAGCAACACAGAGTAAACAAACCAAAGCAAAACAAAACTCCAAGCCAATTCTGAATGTGATTGTGTAGGGTTTCATTCACCTAGTGCATCAGAAGTCACTCAGAGGTTAGTCATGAACAGTACCTGGCAGATTCTGTCAGTTGCTATGAATAACTCTCAGATGAACACTCATACTACCTCCATTCTACATGTGTGCTATTAAAAAATACTTCATGGTCTCCAGGAACAAATTCCGTAATTCTTCAATGGCACCTACAGAAGGAGCTTTAGTTAAGACATTAGTTTTAATGTTTTATGTAGCATCCAGATGACGTTCAGTTGATGCCATTTAGCGAGTAGTCTGCTTGCAGGTAAGATCCAAGGTCACAGCTACAGAGGCCTCCCTAGCCTGTAAGTGTTGTCCTCAGCTTTCAGGTGCAGATTTCAAAACAGGCATAACTGAGTCACAGCCTTTATTTTGAGAAGGGCACATTTAAACAATTCTTGGGAACAGACCTTGCATTTGAAGCAAAATGTTGAATCCTGTACCAAGAGAAAACTACACCTCTCCCTGGAGGACATGTGCAGGACTCAGGAAGAGATCTATATACACTGATGTGCTCAGGTCTACTTACATTTCAACCCTACCTAGCAGAAAAATAGAAGTTTAACAATTATGCCTTAACTTTTTTGTTAAGATCTACTAAAGAAGCTTAATTATTCTGTTAATCCTAGAGGAAACAAGCAACTATGTTTTTTGGACATAAATGCCTATTTACAGCTCAATAGTTCAATCACAGTGAAACTGAGAGACAAATACATGTACCAAATGGTCTATTGGACCTAAAGTCATAAGTTTAAGAATAGAAGCTCCTTCAATGAAGTACCACAATACAGTCCAGCAGCTTGCTGAGTTGTCATACACTTAATTGGATTTTTAAGGAAGTGAATCACAGTGATAGCTTTGGTCAATAAAACAAGTTGGTTCCTAAGGCCTGTGGCATTTATACATCTATCCTATTAAAACAATATTGTTTCTTCTTGTTGTTGTTCTTTTTCTTGTTGTTGTTGTTGTTGTTGTTGTTGTTCTTCTTCTTCTTCTTCTTCTTCTTCTTCTCCTCCTCCTCCTCCTCCTCCTCCTCCTCGTCTTCTTTCTCCTCCTCTTCCTACTCTTCTTCTTCTCTGTCTCTCTCTGTCTCTCTCTCTGTTTCTTTCTCTCATTAGAATATTTCAACTTTTTTTATATGTAATTTCATAAGTTAATAGCTTACATTAAAATTTACTTCTATAAAAAGTTCTATTGGTGTGCTCTCCAGCAGTGAGCTCAAATCACTGGGAGAAGAAAAAATGGCCAGAAGGATTGCAGAGTCCACATTTTAAAGGGGGAACTGCTGCTTCACTTTTGCATTTGGTACAGAAAGTGGAAAAATATAAAGGAACCTTTTCAAAAGACTTACTGGGACACAAAAGAAAAGCAAAATGAAGTGGTGGGGGGAAGGAAAAAAATCAAACCACCTAAGGCTAGGCTGGTGAAAGGCCAAGGTCATTTTGTTCAATTTCGTGGGGATATTTAAACACGAAGCCATCATACAATGGAAGATGACAATACAGCTTTAAATAAAGACCCTTTCAGCCTAAGACAGCTTATCAAATAAGAGGTTACCTATTCATGCAATGCAATCATTTGTCAAAACAAATCTACAGATAATTGTAAAACTTTCCCCTACTGCACATACATGCACAGAGAGCAGGTGAAGGAGCCACCTCAGCAGAAAAAAAGGCTTTTCTAAAGATGTTATGCACTTTCCCCTTTGTCACCTTAGTCCCCCTGAAAGGGATAAGCAGGGAGAGAAAGCCCTGATGGAAATCTCCAGCCTCAGGGGCACTCTCTTTGCATGCTTCCCTTTTTTGTCTCAGGCAGTCCTGCAGGAATCATGTATTGATTATACATCATGCATTAGGCTGACTGTTGGAGCTGGAGTAAATAATGAGCATAATACAGTTCCTCTCTTCAAGGAAATCATTATCCAGAGGTAAGAGAAATCTGTAGAAAAGCACAGTAAATTCTCCCCTCTGAATATTATGTTCTATGATGGGAATCAGGATGCTGAGAGTGGCTATAATCAGAAAACGCATAAATGATCTGCACCAGGAGGGCAGGGAGGGTAAAGTTAGGTAGATATAAACTTTAATTTCATATACCTTTAGATAGGACATAGGGTAAGACACCTGACCACCACTTGCCTGTCTGGGTCTTTTGCAAGCCTCAAACCAATCCTGCAGACACAGGGGCCAGGTCAGACAGACAGTCTTTGCATCTTCAGGTAGTTCTCCAAAGTAAGCAGGTGAAAGGATCCATGGAACAACTGGAGGATGAAAAATGTATATCGGACTGTGTCCAGCTACTTCCCATCACCTGTAAGTAGTATTTCAGATTATAAAATTGGAAGGTTCATCTGAGACCTTAGGATGACCAGAAGTCATAGCAATTGTAGTGGCTATTCCTGGTTGTCAACTTGACTATATTTGAAATGAACTACAATCCAGAATTGGAAGGCTCACCAGTGAACCTAATCTGGAGACTGGGAGATAGAAGTTTCTGATCTGGATCTTGGTATGGAGATCTTGAGACACAGTGGTGATTGAATCCAGAAGATTAAGACAGGGAGATCTCTGAGTCCAAGATCATCTGGGATTAAAGGTGTGGTGGCACACACCTCTAATCTGGGCTACACCTTCTGCTGGGGACCATATAAGGACATTGGAAGAAGGGAGTCTGGCTCTTGCTCTTTCGCCTTCTTGCCGTGTGGGACTCAGCAACTGCTAGATCCTTGGACTTCCATTGACAGCTACTACTGAACCATTGTTGGGATTTGGACTGCAGACTGTAAGTCATCAATAAATTCCTTTACTATACAGAGACTATCTGTAAGTTCTGTGACTCTACAGAACCCTGACTAATACAGCAATATAAACAGTGACATTAACAAATAAATGTTCAGAAGTGGACAAGTAAAATAATTGAAAAGCACATTTTAATTACATTCGGAGTATTTAAATGTACTTTGGAAGAAGAATCATAAGAGAGTTATCTATGGTGCAAAGGTAGCCATAAGAACAATCTGCAGCTGGACAAAAGACTGGATGCATAATGATTTAAAGGGACTTGGGGCTTTCCTGCCATCCCTTATGGCAGCACTCAACCTATGAGGTGAAAACCCCTTCAAGGGTTGCATATTAGATATCCTAAATATCAGATATTTGCCATATGATTCATAACAAGCAAACTTACCATTATGAAGTAGCAATGAAAATAATGTTATGCTTGGGGGTCATCACAACATGAGTTGTATTAAAGGTTCACAGCGTTGGAAAGGATGAGCAACTGCCCTGGGAGGCTGTAGTGCACAGAAGCTGCTCTGGTGCTAAGAGAATGAGAGCTACTTCTGGAGTGACCGTGTACTCATTCTGAAGTGTGAATGGGCAGAATGCCTGTGAGATTCCTCCTCACCAGATATGGACCTTACAGATGGAGGGGCAGCTTGCACTACTGAAAGTTCTGAAAAGGAGTGCCTGAGAGATTACTTCCTGGAAAGCACCCAATCTCCAGCAGAGAGGATTGGGGAGAACACACCACACCACCAGTATTTAGAACCAAGAAGAAACAGGAGAAAGAGGGGTACACACATCAAGGGAAGCACCAGAGAGTGGGACACTCGAAACTCACACAAATATTCTTACTAAAGAAGTTTCCTGAGTGTGATATCAACTTTTAATGTTACGATCAACCCACCTCTTTCCTCGGACTTGGACATCAGTAAACAAACACACATAAGGCTCTTCAGGTTCAGTCCACTGTATAAACCTGAATGTAATGGCACAAGCCACCAGTCCCCGGCATCAGGAGATAGAGCGGTGAGAATTGGAAGTTCGAGAACATCCTTTGTGGCACAGAGAGTTTATGGTGACAGGAGACCTTGTCTAGAAAATGAGAAAAAGATGGGGAACAGAAAGAAGGAGGGAGAGAAGAGGGAAAGGAATAAGGACGAGGGAAAGTAGGGAGAGAGGACAGAAAGGAGGAGGGAAAGGAAGAGGGAGGAAGGAAAAAGAAGAAAGAGCAGAAGGAGACACGTGGGGGAGGAGGAGGAAAGAAAAAGAACAAATACAAGTTCTGCAAAGGTGATGTGGGAAAATTGTCCAGACCTTAAGGACCATCATAACAGCATGACCGAGTAGCTTCTCAGCATTACAACTGAAACATAGTTTGACAGATTAACCCTCAGGATGAATCACTATTTCATTTACTATCCCTGTAGATTAGACCCAACCTTTAGACTGTCAGTCAGTCAAACATTTTTATCTAGAAATAAAACACAATCCCCAAAGGAACAGGTTTTTCTTAACTACTTATGAATGTAGATTTCTTTTCCTCAAGCATTCTCAAACCATTTTGATTACCTCACAGGTTCTCTTATTTACATACACACATGCATACAGGTACACATGCAAACACACACTTACATACCTATACGAATATACACGCACACATACACTTAGCTGCATATACACACATAAGCACACACACATATGCTCACACACACACACACAAACACATATACATACTCAGCCACACATACACACACACACACAAACATACACACATGTACTAAGCCACACATGCATACACATATACTCAGCTATACATACACACACAAACACACATGCATGTGCATATATTCACTATACATACATACTCATGCATACACACACATACACTCAGTCATATATACTCATACACACATATACATGTACACACATATTCAATCACAGATACACACACACACGCACACACACATGCACAAACACACACACACACACACACTTATTTTTGTTTCCTCCTTATATATAGCATTTTCTTTATCGATCCTTAGATAAACTTTTAGAGTAAGTACTTCTTTTGAGAAAGTTTCTCACTAGCCCTAGCTGACCTTTCACTCAGTATGTGGACAAAGTTGACTTCAAACTTACATCAATCCTCCTGTCTCTGTCTCTCAATGTTGAGATTTCAAGCCTGAGCAGCCACATTCAATTGTTATGTATTTATGCTTTACAAATATACAAGAATTTTTATTTAAACTGATTTTAAAATACTCTGAAAAAATAAATAGACAACCTTTTCTTTCTTTCCTTGACATCACCAGCCTGCATCAGAAACTCAGTCAAGGAAGAAGAGAGAATTTAAGAATAATTCAGCTTTTAACATTCATCAGTACAGGGTGACTCAGATTTCTGAACTAATTCTGAAGAACTGTTAAGAATATAAAGAGACTTTAAAAGTTTGGGTTCCCCAGAGAGGAGAGTGCCATTTATCTACAACAAAATTATGTTTGGGGTGATTAATTAACCTTTCTCCAATAAAGTATTTTAAAAGTCAAGGGATGAGAGAATATTTTTTAAAAGATAAAATCAAAACAAAACAGTATTTGTTGATAAGTGTGTGAGATCCATCATTTTTGAATCACCCATGCCAGAGGGTTTTACAGGCTCAACTAGGAAGAAAACCGATGGGCATGCAGTCTCACATTCTCTCACATGGGAGGTTGCAGTTTTACTGCAGGGGGGAAAAAGGGGGTTTTACATAAATGATCTAGGATTATTTTAAACAAATAGATAAACTACAGATTGATAGATAATAGATGACATAAAAGTAGAGATTTATACAGATATACATGCCTAAATTCCCAAGCATAGCACATGCCAGGACACATCAGAGTAGATACTGATGGAACACAAAAGACAAGCTTTGAAAGTAGTAATTTCATCATTACAATGTCATTTGAACTCTATTTTATCTAAATGATACCAATAATGCATTTTCTTGAGTAATTATAAAAGCAGATGGGATCTTATTATAGATTTTTTTCTCATAGCAACAGTGAAATCAGCTATAACTACGTTGAGATGACCTATAAAACCTGGCACAGCTTGTGCTATACAAGATGTTAACATTTTAATATACCTCACACAGAAATTCAAATGAAATAAAATAAAATTCAGAACTACTATTCATTCAAAAAATGAATACTTGTTAAAAAAACACTCTGACATTAAATATAACCTTTTAATATCACACACACACACACACACACACACACACACACACACACACACTAATACAGTAATGTTCAACACAAGAACTTCCTCATGTGCATTTTACATTTCACAAATGTGGGAGTAGAGCCCCAGGAACTGAGTCAAAAAACTGAGGTTAGGAATTGGCAAGATGGATCAGCAGGTAAAGGTGCTTGCTACCAAAGAGGACAACCTGAGTTCAATCCCTGGAACCACATTGGTGGAAGGAGAGACCCAACTCCTACAAATTGTCATCTCACCTCCACGGGTGAGAGCCCTGGCATGCATGTGCTCACAAAACAAATAAATAAAATATAAAAGGACGAATTGAAGAAGGAAAATGATTTAAAAAGAAATCTGGGGTCGAAAGATGTATGTGGTCAACTGTGAAGCCCTTGTGAATTATGTAGAAACTTGGAGATAAACATCATTGTGGTTGTGTACGTTCGCTGAAACACAAGCCCCCATTGAACTTCCATGCAAATATCTTACATACTTAAAATTCTGTGCTGGCACTAGTGGTAATTAAATTTTTCTTTTTAGATATATATTATTTTTCCATCTGGGATAACACACGGTCCATCTTCCTGAGGATTGTGATCAGTTACAGAGAGAAGGCATGATGACCCATCTTTGAAAACGCTAATCTCATTATCTGCGGCTTTGAACTTGAGAGAGGAAAGCAGGTGTGGACAACTGGTGCAATTTTTGCTCATTTCTGGGCAGTGATATGAGAAGCCTGGAAGTGCAAATCATCTCCAAAGCCACAAGGAGCTGAAGGCAGCAGCTTCCACCAACTGTGGCCTTGGCTTCCACTACGTGGCAGCTCACAGAAACTCTGGGTCTAAAGCCAAAGGAACACTTAAGAGTTCTGGGAGGAGGCTGGAAAAGGCCTTTCTCAGAAGAGGAGAGATGTCTTCACTCTTAAAGAGAAACTGAGTTCAGTTTCCATGTATAGCTGCACCCAGCCACCTGTAACTCCAGCTCTGTGGTGACCTATTGCCTCTGAAGTTGCCTGTAATCATATATATATATATATATATATATATATATATATATACATAATTTTAAATAATAAAAATAAATCTTTCAAAAAAGAAAGCCTTTCTCTTTTCTTTGCTTTGCTAAATTCCCTACAAGCCAGTTACAGAAGCAATGAGGTATTAGGAACTGAAGACCCATCACGGCATGAGACTGACATTGTTGAGGGTGTCATACTAACAGGAAACATGACAGGACATGGCGACACCTGGCCGAGTGAAGCAGAGCACAGAAAAGAATTGGAAAAGCACGGTTATCAGAAGAACATACACCAACAATGGCATCCTCAAACTTTAAGAGGCTATTTTTGTTTTCTATAGATATATTTTAGGTGAAAATTGTTTAGTAAAGTTACTGTACTAAGTAAGAAAATATTCTACAATCTCTATAGGAAAGAGAAAAAGAAAGCAAAAGATGTAAGACTATTCCCGAGTGGAAAGGGTTAACTTCAAACCACTAAGTCATTTATTGCTAAGGTGACTTTTCAGACAGACTTCTGTGTAGTTCACAAAACCAAAATAAACAGGATGATAAACAAACTGACACACAACAAACTTGCTGATAATGAGGGACTGATGCTTAGCAATGTGGGAGACAGTGGGTGCATTTACACAAATGCATGCTGGGAGTTGGAGGAGTCAGTTTCTGGCTAAGCAATTGGCTTTGCATCTCTGGAGAATGGCTACAAAAGTCACTGCAAGAACAACAAATCAATAATGTGTGAAATGCACACATAGCAGCCAGGATGTTTTATGTTTTGGTATCACAAAAAAAGGTCATAAGACAGTGATACATTCCAGCTTGTGGTTGCTATAGTGATGAACTTGCAAATGAGTCAACCTCTACCTAAGTTGGTGCAGAAGCCACAGCTACCAGGCGTCATCAACTATATTACAGTTAAAAGGTATTTCTTCAAACCACAGTGAAATGACACCCAGAGAAAACAATGTTTTCAACAAATTCCCAAATAGACACAGAATGCCTCGGGAGAGCATTAACACGTCTATTGTTTTTTAAAAAGGACAATCTCTAGAGAGTAACATACATGTGTCCCACAGTCAGACCTAAGAATGCAGGGGCTCTACTGTACTCTAATGAAAGCTGGTCTGGAATTTTATCTCACTGTCCTGGTGACTAATATTGAAAGGAAGCATACCTTTGTACAGAATTGTACTCATGGACCCCACCAAAACAAACGCAATTGTTTTTATTTTTTTCTCAAAATAATAGCATTGTCTGGTTCTAACAATATCTTCTTTCATTTATGTATGAAGTTAGCAAATCAGTACAAAAAATAAAGAACCTGAGGAAAAGACCTAGAGACAACCAGAATGGTAGTAGTCAGTAAATATAGAAATGGTGATTCTCGTTTTGATTTTATCACCTACAAACTGCGAAGTAGTATCAGCGATAATCTACATCAGCCTGCCAGTCTCCAAGGACGGCCACATGCTGCTTGCAAAAGAGACCCCCTGTTTGCTGACCTGAACCATGAAGTGCTCATGGTAGGTCATTTCTGAAGGCATCTTAGTTCTCAAGTCCCGTGTTCAGAAGCAGAGAATGCTTAGTTCTAATTTGCAGGGTAACAATCTCTCTCTCTCTCTCTCTCTCTCTCTCTCTCTCTCTCTCTCTCTCTTTTTCTCTCCCCCTCCCTCCCTCCCTCCCTCCCTCCTCCCCCACTCTCTCTTTAAAAAAGCGCTATTTTAACAATTGATTTTTTTTTTCTTGATAAGTCAAATTATAAAAGAAAAGAGGAAAGATGGGGCTGGAGCAGCGACTCAGTGGTGAAGAATATGTTCTGCTCTTCTGCAGAAACAGGATCAGTTCCCCGAGTCCACAACAAGTGGCTCACAAACAGCTGTAACTCTATTTCTAGTTCTCTCTTCAGGGACCTAATACCCTCTTCTGGTCCCTGTGGGCACCTACACATGTGGCATACATATAGAGAGACACAAACACTTGAGTTAAAAGCCATCAAACAAAACAACATAGTCATTTCTTTCAAAAGTTAATGTTATGACATTGTGATATATATTCAAGCAAATATTTAAATCTCTATTAAGCCTATATGACATATATATATATATATATATATATATATATATATATATATATATATATATCACATTGTTTACCCATTCATGTTATTGGCATACATCTTTACTTTTTCTAGATGTAAATTTATAGACAAAAGTTAAAATTGAACGCATGCTAACCTAATAAAGAATAGATGACTGTCTGACCTATGTTACAGAATACAGTATTCAACCTGAATGGAAACTGTTTAAAATATGCTTTCTACTCAAAAATGACACAAATACCTCCTCTTTTTCAGAGGACCTACCATCTGATTATGAGTTATAAATTCACAATAATTAGTGTCTAGAGTGCCTGCATTTAAATGTAAAACACAATCAGAATTACTAAGCGAAGTGCATCAACCATATTAATTTGCAGGGCTGCTGGAAACTATAAATTCAGAAGAAAGTAATCAATTCACTAGGAAAATAATGTTGATCTCTGAGTTTTATATCATATTCATGCCAGGGTTTTCCATTGCCACCAGTCAAAAAGAGAAATATAGCATATGAGGCAGTAGAAATCAACAGTCAATCTTCAATTGAAGCAATCTTTGCATATGGTTTCCTAGAAATATTTAATATACCAAGATACTAAATGGTGCTGAATAGTAAGAAAGACTCCACCGCATTGCATACTTCCCAATTTGGACAATGAAATGATTTATTACCCCCTCATTCCCTTTCCTTTTCTCTGTACCCACCCTTCCTTTTCTTTCACCCAGAAAAACAAAGACTATCTGTAACATTATATAAGTTATACAGCAGATGATTTTCTTTTTTGATGTAATAGAATTGGAGATGTACGTAACTTCTTAGTTTGCACTTCTGTTACTGTCATAAAACAGTCACTAAAAGGAACTTGGAGAGGAAAGGGTTTATTGCAGTTTAAAGTCTACCATGAACAGAAGTCAGGTCAAGAGTTCAGGCAGCACCCAGGAAGCAGGAATTGAAGTAAAAATATGGAGCATCTGCCCAGAGATAGTGTTGGACACAGTGTGCTGGGTCCTCCTACATCAATCATTATTCAAGAAAAGGCTCCCATGGTCCTACCTGATGGGGACATTTTCCCAGTCGAGGTTCCCTCTTCCCAGATGATGCTGTCTTGTATCAAGTTGACAAAAAAAAAACAACAANAACAACAACAACAAACAGCAACAACAAAGACCTAACAGCACATCTGATATATGCATCTTTCCCCTGTCCACTAAAGAGGCCAATAGTGAACTGAATCATGGAGTTCACACTTTCAAATCTACACAAATGTTGGGCCAGGCATGATGCATAAAGGAGTGGGTAGCTTTGGAAAGAGACAGTATCCTGTTGTAGTAATGCCTCCCAGTCTTCTTCAGGAACTGATGGGAGCCAAAACTAGGCTCATCTAACCATCTTCAGTCACCTGCCTTATGAGGGGATCATTATAAAATCTTTCAAGTCACTTTTCTGGATGATATAGGCAACCCTTTTTATAGATATTTGGAGATAGTTTCCTTCAGAAAGCATTCCTTGAAATGACTGAATTGAGCTCTAACAAAAGTAAGCTGAGATCAGTAAATTAAGACCTGTATGGAATCTTTGACACACACAATTATTAAAAGGAAAAAAAGACAAGGACTCATGAAAGCACATTTCTAGATATGTGACAATGTGTTTAAGAAGCTGGGAATAGAACCCAGATAATTTGACATTTCTACTCCCTCTATTACATAAAAGTCACTGGATATTCAAGCAATGCCCAATTCAAGCTGTACTGGCTAGCTTTGTGTCAACTTGACACAGTTGGAGTTATCACAGAGAAAGGAGCTTTAGTTGGGGAAATGCTCCCATCAGATCCAGCTGTGGGGCATTTCCTCAATTAGTGATCAAGGGGGAGAGGCCCCTTGTGGGTGGGACCATCTCTGGACTGTTAGTCTTGGATTCTATAAGAAAGCAGGCTGAGCAAGCCAGGGGAAGCAAGCAAGCCAGTAAAGAACATCCTCCATGGCTTCTGCATCAGCTCCTGCCTGCTGACCTGCTTGAGTTCCAGTCCTGCATCCTTTGGTGATCAACAGCAGTATGGAAATGTAAGCCAAATAAACCCTGTCCTCCCCAACTTGCTTCTTGGTCATGATGTTTGTGCAGGAATAGAAACCCTGACTAAGACACAAGCCTATTTCATCTGACTTCATGAGGACCAGATTCAAAGATGCAGATAATCAAGGATTAGTTTGGTATGAGCATGCACCTGGCTGAGTTTTCACCAAGTAAACTAAGCCTTTACCTATTTTCAATGTATACAGCTCAATTAATATGGAGAGGTTGACTAAAAGGACTCTTATTCCTCCCCATATAGTGACCATAAGGTATCTATGGTTTATTAGAAGAAGAAGAAGAAGAAGAAGAAGAAGAAGAAGAAGAAGAGGAGGAGGAGGAGGAGGAGGAGGAGGAGGAAGCCTGATACTAAAAACTAATGACTACCTGAGTAAGTATCATTCTTCAACATATATCTGAGACACCAGAGAGATTCTTCCTTCATCAAAGTTAATGATAATTATCCAGCCCATTAGCAAGTAGGCTGTTTAGAAGCAATTAGAAAGTCTTGTCGATAAGTTTTGCCTTAAGTTCCAGGACTGCGTGAGTACTCTGCCCCTTCACCAATTGTCAATTGTTTCTTCTAATTATCTTATAATGCTACTACTGGTACAAGAATTAGTGCTAGAACCACTGTGCTAGGTTGCACTCTGGGTTGTTGAGAGAGTGGTGGGGAGTTTGAAGGACTTTACATTCACTTCAGAATAGCTACTGTGGGGAAGACACCCATGAGTAACTTTCCCTCCCTCAGAATCCTCAAGAACTAACCCATGACTTTCCTACCACAGAAGCCTCTTCTCAAACCACATTAAGACTTCCATCATTATCTTTTCTTCTAATACAGAAGCACTGATGGCTTTCTGTTACCTCCTTTAAATTGTATATCCCAGTCTTCCTGATAATTTGCATTAATATCTAAATTGCGTATCTCAGTCTTCCTGATAATTTGTATTAATATCTCTTAACTACATCCTCACCATGTATCCCTTTGTTATATGGCCCCTGCACTGCATACAAAGCTGTTCAACAAGCTTTGTTTAAAAATGTAAAATATTTATCATTATCCCATTGCTGGTGAACCTTGTAAACCGCAGTTTAATGTCCCATGGTTTCCTCTGATTATCAAAGGACGATATGATCTCTCAGGAATTCTTAGACTTTCAGCAGATCCTTGAATCAAATTGATAAATCTCAATGTGGTGCTCTGTGGATGCCCGCACTTCAAATGTGGCCACACCCTCCAAAGGCAACTTTCTCTCCTCTGTCTACTGTGTCCCACTCATCTGCCCAGGTCTCCTATGACTCATCAGCCCAGATGTCAGGTAATGTTCTTGTTCTCATTTTGTCAAGCTGCAAATGTATTAATTTGTATATAATGTGCTGTTCTATTCTCCAACAAATTTATCAATAACTGTGTTCTGTAGTCTTATTCTAGTGTTTTAGGCTTTTCTCCTAATTCGACATTTAACTGGCTTTATTATTGTCTAGTTTAAAGTCAGAAAAATACATTTTAGTCTGCTGACAAGTATGAAAAGGTAACAAGTGAGACATCTATATAACTCAGCAGGTGAAGGCTCTTACTGCTACATTTATTCTGTTTCTGGAGCTGACAGGATGAGAGGAGACAAAAAGACTCCTGAAATAGTTTCCCTTTGACTGCCAAACTCATGTGTTGTACAACACATATGTCACACACACACTCACACACAAATAAATATAATGAACAATTTTAAAATAATTAAAGCATACACCTGATGTCTAAGTGCTGGTGATGAGCCCAAAGCCAAACCCATGGAGGCAAGTGCTCTGCTCCCCTGCTGTATCCCTACCAAGTACCAAGAATGCACATTCTGATTAAATAAGATAACCCTGCACTATGCTTTATGATTAATAATGCACATAATCAAGGTATCCTATAGTGATTTTCTATAACCACCAAACATTCTAATATTCTGTGTGGAATTGTAAGGGATTTTGGTGACTGGGAGAGGGGTGGAGGAAGGATTGTAGGAACCAGAATGGTGGAGACCACCCCATGAACATGATCCACAGAATCAACTAACTATGGCTCATATGGACTCTCAGAGATATAGAGACAATCACGGAGCCTCTGTGGGTCTGAGCTAGGTTCTTTGCATGTATGTTATGGTTGTAGCTTGATGATCTTGTGGGACTCCTAACACTGGGAATGGGCTTGTCCCGGACTCTTTGCCTGCTCTTGGGACCCTTTTCCTCCAACTAGGCTTCCCTACCTAGTCTTGATACAAGGGTTTGTACCTAGTCTTACTTAAAATTGTTATGTGTTCATCCCTGGGAGGTCTACTTGTTTCTGAAGGGAAATAGAGAAGTGGAAGAAAAAGTGGGGGGGAAGGGGCTGGAAGGAGTGGAGGGAGCAGAAACTGTGATCTGGATGTAATAAATGAGAGAAGAGTAGTAAAAAGTAATTCTCAGTGCTGTGAGGTTTTTTTTTTTTTTTTTTTTTTTTTTTTTTTTTTTTTTTTTCCTCTTATGGCCTGTTTTAGCTCCCAAGTAAATACACAGAGACCTGATATTTTTATTAACAAGCTGAAAGCTTGATCTAGGCTGGTTCGGAACTATTCTAACCCAACTAGGCTGCTAATACCCAGTCGAATGTCCTGTTACTTGTCAATCTGGTCTTGCCCTAGCTCGCCCTGGTCCACGTGTATCCTCATGCCAGCTCTCTCAGCTCTACCTCAAGGCAATTCCTCCTGGTCTCTCCATGTCTTCTCTCTACCTTGTATCCTCATGGTTCTTTTCTCTCTTCTTTAGACCTGGGACGCCTGGCTGGAATTGGAAGTCTAGCCTTCTTATCACTTCTGCGCAGTCATGCCATGCATCAGCTCATTATGGACCAATCACAAATGAAGGAAAACAATTTTTTTAGATAACATTGAGACCAGAGATGCTTAACTATGCCATCGTCTGGACTCTAGACAGATGTCTGGGCATGGAAATCGGCATCTGAATCCACAATGCACAAGACCACACCCCAATAAAGAATGAATTTTTAAAACGGAAAGAAGAAAAAAATTGAAAGCTGGCAATATTGAGACAAGTATACTTTGTTGGAGCCATGGTGCTGTCTGCTGAAACTGCATACCCTGTCAGAACAATGCCTTCAGTCTCAGAATGCAGATTGGAATGAATAACAAGCTTCACTCTCCACCAAAATTTTAATTTGCTTGTGCCTAAGGGCTAATGTGTCTAATTCTCTTTTAGGTTTTATTCTCAGCTATTCTACTATTCTGCCTCCAAATTCTGCCTCTAGCTCTAAATTTATTTTCTTACAAATGTGTCCATTATTTTGGCCTCAATTTCTATATATATGTGCTACACACCACAGTTTGGACTGTCTTTCATTTGTGTTCATGGGGAACTGGTTTTTTTTTGTTTGTTTGTTTGTTTTGTTTTGTTTTGTTTTTAAAGTTTAAAATGGTGAGATTTTTAACTTTCTTCTCGAGTCAGAGTTTGAGCAAAGTTACCCGTCTCTTCAAGTAGAGAGTAGAGATTTGCCTAGTGCCATGTTACCATCCATCTGTCTTTGGGTTTATTGCCATTCTGGAACCTTCTGGGAGTAACCAGCAGAGACTATGTTAAGCTTTAAGCCATGGGAGGCAGAATGCTTATGAAGATGACTTCAGTTCTTCACCTTTCATTTCTGAATTTTCCTACCAGGGAACGTCTATGATCTGGGCTTTCCCCCTGAGTTTCTCTGTCCAACAGCATATAAGAGAACTGGAAAGCGTGACACAGAGATGTCAGATCTTTAGAGGCCATACATATTCTCCTTTTGGATTCCTTCTGCTCTGTGAATACAGGCATTGGCCACCCAGACCTTGTGAGATACCCTAAAGAGTTGGTTCAGCACAAGCCATTGCTGAGCATATCAACAAGCTTACAGTAACTATTTAAGTAGTACCCAAAAGGATGGCTATGGATAGCTAGGCTCCATGTGAATAATAAAGAAGTAATGGTGATTGCTTAAAGTTGTGACTTCGGTGATTCGCTGTGGTGTAGTGCTTCTTTATTAGTCTGACAAATACATCAGGGATGGATATTCTTTACACTGAAAAGTCAGAAAATTCAGTGTTCTATGCAAAGCAAAGTCATAATGAGCAATATAAGAGGAGTTCAGTATTCAGTAGGTGCCTAGTTTCACTGAAGGAAAAAAAAAATCTTTGGCCATGCTTCAACCCCAATTCAGGAGTTTAGAACAAGTCCTTCAGGATTCTGCTTCTATGTTGGTTAGTTTTGGGTCAACTTGCTAAGAACCAGAGACATCTGAGAGGAGGGATCTTCAAGTAAGAAACATCCTCCGTCAGATTGTTTCATGGGCATGAGTGTGGGGCATTATCTTGATGTAATGGTAGCTATAAAAGGATATGACCCACAGTAGGTGGAGCCATCCTAGGACAGATGCTTCTGTGTTGTATAAGAAAGCAAGTTTAGCAAGTCACGGAGAGCATGTCAGAAAGAAGCAGTCTTCCATGCTTTCTGTTGTAGTTCCTGCCTTGAGTTCCTCTTTTGGATTCCTTCAATTATGGAAGATGACATGTAAGCCAAATATACCTTTTCATACCCATTGTTTCTTTTGGTCAGTGTTCTATTACAGCAATAGAAACCTTATTAGGACCACTTCCCAGAGATTATGCAATTCATTTACCTTGGATCTCTCTTCCTTTTTGGGATCTCCCTGAATAAGATTCCCAAGATCCCATCCCTATATGAAAATCCTAATCTCATCACTATTGCTTAGAAAAGTCTGCTGTCTCTTCTGGAGAAAGCAGTCTTTGCCTTGATTTAAATGTGTTCTTTTCAGTTCTTTAACAGTTTTGGAATTGTCGGCCCATTTTCCTGAATAATAACAGATGATAGTTCAGATGGGTAGACAAGTTCAGTCTTTAGAAGTTAGATCTTAACTTGGTTTGGCAAAGATATTGAGGGAAATATCTTGTATTAAAACATTTCTTGGCCATTTTTTACAATTTGGTATTAAAAACTGTCCCCTAGAAAATGTTACAGGAAACTTTAGGAAGACATCCTTAGAGTGAGTGACCCTTCTTGATTGTGCTTGGCACAGACTTAATAGCTTAGCACTGTTCATCTTGGCTGTGTTTTGTGCTTGTATGTTTCAGGTGGCCAGAGAAGGGGGAACATTAGCATAAGGAAAGCCTGGGCTACATAGCAAAGCCCCATCTCTTAAAAAGCAAAACAAACAGAGGAGATTTTATTACTGCCCATCGCTTTCATTCAGGCTGAAATGGAAGGAAGCACAGAAACCCCACGAGAGCTGATTTCTATGGAGGCTGTACTCACAGCCATTTCCTCTGTTCTTCACTAGTGTGCAAATGGCAGACCTGAGGCCTCTGAAACCACTTGGTGTTACTATAGTACACAGCACACAGCACTTTAAGGCATACTTCAGTGTCTCCTCTCTGGTGAATATGTGGATAGAGCAGTCTTTGGCTTCTGAAAATGACTCTGTCTCCTTTGCTCATGCAATACTAGTGCAAGTGTTTTATAACTTGTGTTCTCTAGTACTTTTGCTATGTAATAATCTTTCCACAGTTGGCCATAACTAAACTTTGCTTTGTTAATTTTCACTTGAATCTCCAAGTAGATTTTGTTGACCATTCCCCTGTTTTTAATCATCCTGACTGAGTCTAGAACAAAGTTGGTTTCACTGAAATGATTTTGAATAGCATCTACTATATCTATTGGGGTCAAAGAATAATAGTTTTAGATAATATTGGGCCTTTTCCCCAATAAGACATTTCTCAAATAGTATTTTTTTTTGTCACAAAACTTAGCTCTTTCAGTTTCACACTGTGAATCAAAAAAGAGGACAGAGTAAATTGCTAAATTTTCTAAATGGATTCCTAAGAGAACTTCTGTTTTGCTGTATTTCATGATGCTCATTTTTCCAAATGCATTCTTCATGGCCCAGCTGCTGTCTCAAAATTACATCCAGGACCCACATAAGGATGAGTTAGCTGTCCCATTAACATGTCCTTCTTCCATTTTCCTTGCACTTCTATCTTCTTATAGAACCATGACTCCATAGCATCAGCAATTAAGAAAAGAAAAGGGCCAAACTGGAAAAGCTGGCTCCAAGAGTTGAGAAAAGTAAGTTTGTGTGAAGATTTTAGTTTTTGTGTATGTGTGTGTGCGTGTGCATGTGTGTGTGTGTGTGTGTGTGTGTGTGTGTGTGCACGCACATGTGCAACTAAATTCACCAGGCCTACTATGTGCAGAAGCCAGAGGTAGACAGTGAATGTCTTCCTTTGTCACTTTCTATGTTATTTTCTGCATCTCTCACTGAACCTCATTCACCATTCATTCAGCTCAACTCTCTGGCCAGAAGCCTCTACCTTCTCCACACTCAGTACTGAGGATACAGATGTGCAAGATCACTCCTGGCATTTTCATGTAGGCATTGGAGGTCCAAACCCAAGTCTTCATGTTTGCAGTGCAAACATTTTTCCCAATGAACTATCTCCCCAGCCCCTGAAATTTTTGGTGTAGACTTTTCATTCCTAAAACTTTCACTTAAAATATCAGAGATGATAAAAGGCTGATGTCTAAATTATTTAACTGCTGCTAAGCTTTTTTTTTTTTTACAAAAGCTGAGATATTAAATAATTTTGTGCAGTTTTTGATAATTAGTACATGTCACATTATCTCTTTAGCCTTTATTAAACAATGCCAATGGCTATTGCACTATCTTGGTATAGTTAACAAAGGGTAGTAATTTTATATTAGCATCACAAAAAGAATGAGCCATCCCCATACTTGCTGACATCTATTTAAAAATGCAAACTGACATTGTGATCAGGCTGTGCCCTCCTCTAAATTACTCCACATTATGTAGAATCGCAGGTTTTCACACTGCTTTCCCTGAGAACCCCCAGTTTACAAACTGTTTTGAACTACATTTTAAAAATAGAGGAAGACACAATACCAGTACAAACATGTTAATGGCACTACCTGTTCTGAACTACCCACAAGGCACAGGCTAGTAAACAATGTATTTCTGAGAATAGAGTATAACTGTATAAACTCTTCAGGACAAACGAGATCATAGGGACACATGGTCACATTACAGAAGCCAGGCCCAAGAACTTCTCAGACATGCCAGACAAAGATGTCATCAGCATTTGTGACATATTAATACATTTTTAATCCATCTAGTAATAAACATGATGTGTTTCAGTTGAAGTTATCAAATTCCTAAGGGACTGACAATAACTATTTCTGAAGACTGTCATTAATTTTCTAGAAACTCATAATGAACATGTAGAAAGTAGCATTTTGCAAATGCAGAGTTGTCCTCTTTCTTACAAAAAAGGACCTCTATGTACCTAACAGTCCCAATTCTTCAAATGAGCTCTTCTTCATTCTCGGGAGCTGAGCCTCTTAACAAATTAAGCAAAAAGTTGATTGACTTTACTTTTTAAACTTACCCTCTTCTTTTTAAATAGTTAAAAGATCACTTTTACTCATTATTTCTTTGAAAAAGGATTAAGGTTCCAAAATTTCTATGTACTTATGAGCAATTAATTTTACATAGCACCTACATTAAAAAAAAACATAAAATAACTTTACAGTCAAATAAACAAAAAATATAATTGGCTATTTTAGACTTCATTATATGCTTAAAATTTTAAGATAGCGTGAGCAGCTATTAGACTCAATCTATAAAAATATGCTCATAGAATAATAACTCATTCCTGTGTTACTGGTTTAGTTTCAGTACCAGCCATTAGTTGTATGAAATTTTGCCTTAAAGCAAAAATGCATGATTTATCTTTGATGTCTTAATGCACTTGAGTGGTAACTGCGCTCCGGCTTCATGTTAACTTTAATACAGAAAAGTATTTCCTTCCTGTTCTATCTTTATTTTAGCTTTGTTGGTGAGATTTTTAAGTCCTAGCTCAGTGGGCATTCTAATCAATTTGATAATTCTTAAAGTTACTTCCTATGGTTCATAGCTTCAGGGGCAAGTAAACTTCAATAAACCATTCATTCAAGGGGCAAAAGAGCCAGTGGCAAGAGTTAGCAAAGGACAGATGAGCACACAGAGTGATGCCATTGACTATAGCAATCAGACCAGCAGATGAGGACGAGGGCAGCTGTGTGGGGCTCAGTGATCAGAGCTGGTTCAGCCCAGAGCCGCAGAAAGCCTGTCTCAATACATATTCCTAGGTCTGATTTTTTCTTTTCCTTTCAGAAAGTTGGTCATTCTCAGAATTTGTGGAGAATTTTTAATGTGAAAAGATTTCATAGATCCAGAAAAGCCTCTAGACTATTCAAGTAAACCATGAGAACAGGAGGCATGAATTACCATGTAAGCTATCTCACTAGCAAGTCCAGCCTTTCTTCCTTGGCAGGGTATGTGGGCTCCCTATCTGCAGCAGCAAACTGTTTATCAGAAATGTTGAGGTTGTAAGAGTAGTCTGCTAAAACTGGAAAGAAAAAAAGATGTGGCTGCTGCATGAGAATCCACCTTTTTGCGTTGTGGGTAAGGGAGGAGAGGAGTTGCCTAGGATACAGAATACAAAGTGCAAGTGAAAGAAGAAGAAACACTGTGAAAAGAGGTGGGGTAGGGAGGAAGAAGGAGAGAGAGAGAGAGAGAGAGAGAGAGAGAGAGAGAGAGAGAGAGAGAGAGAGAGAGAGAGAGAGAGAGAGAGAGAGAGAGAGAGAGAGAGAGACTCAGTCTAGGTCTTGAACCACTTCTGCCTAACAGCTCTCCCAAATGCTAAGTAAGGCAGCCAGGACAGAACTACCAGCAGAAAAGAAGTGAATCCAAAACAAGAACAATCTGACATTCTGAAAGAATTCTAGTGTCAAAAATTAACTGAAGAATGTTTATCCATTAGTAGATCACTGTTTTCTTTACCCAAAATGAAATGTGGATATAACATATGTCATCTCCCAAATCTGCTGAATTAAATATGCTCAAAACTCTACTTAAGAAATTTAAAAGATGCTAAGTTATTTTCTTATTTATTAGTCTCACAGTCTGACACTGCACATCTCCAGCTGGAAGAAACTGAAAACCTGACATGAAGGTGCCAGACTGGAAGGCAGATGGTGATTTCTAGCAACTAATGCCCGGCTGCTGGTGAATCGTGAAAAAAAATGTATCTGGGACCACCTTCTACCTTGATGAATAAAGCATCCCACATTAGATTTCTGGAACTTTCTATAAGAAAAAAATCATATTTATTTACAGAACAGAGGAAAGGGTGAAGTGTGTGTGAAGTGGGGACCACATAGAGACTAGAGGGAATTCTCTAATCCGTTTCTTTAGAAGGTCTGGCAGCCCTTTCTTTAGAGAAAAAAAAACTTTGCAGGGTTTTTAAATATTTAATATGCACCGCTGCTTTATAGCTCAAGGAAAACCTGTGGTTCTTTATTGCCAAATATTTCAGAGCTTATCTCAACTTGTATGGAATTTTAAAGAAAATGTTTATTATTTCTAAACTATAAGACTAGATGAAAAAAAAGCAGTGGCTTCTGGGCAACAGGATAATTCTTCGCAAAATTAAAAAACTAAATATTAAAACTTTAGCACCACCGATTTTCACAGCTGAATGAAAATGGTTTTTGTTACTGAGATTTACTCATTATCATTTAATTAATATGTACTGGGTGACCATCCAACATGACATTTTTGAATTTAAAAGTAGGGGAGTCAAATAGTTATGTGGCCTCTGTTGTCAACAATGAATAATTTAGTGTAGACAGAGCAATCAGACAGAAGACAAAGTGACGGCTTGTTAGGAGCTGTGGATTTCTATGAGGGTGGAGAGAGCTCATTCAAATGTGATGATGCTAAAAATGTTAAAGGAGAGAAAAAACTGTGAAAGGTCTCTCGTTATGGTCGGGTTATACATTTGAACCACTTATATTATCAACTTCTTTAAGTCCTAACTGATAATATATAGTGTCTAGGAAAATGAAAGAAACAATTTAATCTTGACTTTTTTGTACCTATATTACATACTAAATTGTTCACAAAGTAATTTTTACCTATTGTTAAAATGATTATTCAAATACTTTATGATAAATCAACAATATAAAGTTCCTAAGCTGTAGTATGTTTTAAAAATAAAATACCTAATTCCATAGGTTCAGCAATGGTGGTGGCTCCAGACCAAGCCTCTATATTCCTATTAAGCAACCATATCTGTTATGCCTCTGTATATTTTATTAAGACCATTGTGATTCAAAACTCTGATTGTTGAAGGGGAGGTATACCATGTTCTCGAAGATACCTCTGGTTTTAGTACATCTTACAGACTACTCCAATGAAAATCGACCTGAGCGAGGAAGACAGAAAGGAAGCCCGTGTGGGAATGACTCTCCACATGTTAGTGGTTGAGGCAGGCTAGAAAGTCATGTACAGAACAGCAGAAGAAAATCTGATGTAAGAAAAATAGGCCCAAAAAACCTGCTTGCTTCTTCTTTGGCATAGAATAGAAGGATGGACATTATACGTTCACTGACATAAAAGAGAAACCTATAGAGAAACCTGTAGCTACATGGCGTCCCAGGCTCCACTCGTGTTACCGCTGTGGTTGACCTAAAGACACCTCCTGAGAGAAGTAAGATTTACTGTTCTCCAGGTGATTGTCAGACACAAGCATAAGCTCTTGCTGGTGATCTGAGTGGGAAGGTGGCTAAAGACACTCTTCAATGCATTAAATGCTAGGTCAGTGTCAGAGGTGTTATGGGGGGGGGGCGGTAATGACTAATTTCAAACATAGACTGAATTCTTTCTTTCACAAATCTACACTCTTCCCAACACCATTTGTAAGTTCTTCCCTAGCATAGAGATCTCTGCTTGCCTTACTGCTTGCCCAGGCCAATGGCATAGACAAGCTTGATGGGACACACACCTGTGTCTAATCTTGAACCAAGAAGCCTTTCATCCCGGTTAGTATGCTAGAAAGACACAAAACCATCTTGGATTTAGCCAACACATACAAATTAACTTACTGCTAAATAAATCACCCATCACCCAATCTAACTGCTAGGTAACCACAGACATACGAACAAATCAGCCACGACTGTCTGACCCTCTTTGGACCAGCCAAGACACTCTCTGATCTCATGATCAACAGTGCAGTGTTACAAAAGCAAAGGCAGCACCCCTGCAACCCTAGCACTTAAAAGGCCAAGAAAGAAAGAGTGTCTGATCTATAAAGAAACCTCTCTTCTAAAATCACTTGATGCACTGAGTTTTAGGGAACTGTAAAAATAGCTGGAATGGCGTATATGTAAAACATAATCAAATACATTGAAAGTATCCATCTTGCAGCTGTGGTATAGAAACTAATTGAGTTACTAAGGCACTGAAAATACTGCCTAGAAATACTGTTTTAAGGGATGGGGATATAGCTCAACTGGGAGGATGCTTGCCTAGTATACAAAAAGCTCTGGGTTCAACCACAACACTGTCTCAATTACACATGGCAAGACACATCTGCAATTCCAAAAATGTAGGTGGTGCAAATGTATCCTCAGCTACATAGAGTCTATGGCCAGCACAGGTTATCCTCAGCTATATAGTCTATGGTCAGCCTAAGCCATATGAAACTTTTTCTCAAAACTGAAAGGCACAAGGAAGGAAAGAATGAACACACGAAAGGCTATCTACCCAAATAATTAGAGTGAATACATATGCAAAGACCCACTGATATGAAAGTGCTTGTGGTGGGTCCATCTTTCCTACACTCTGAAGTAACTGGAGGATTCTGTGTAAGAAGAAAAATGACCAAATATGAGGCCAAAACTCGGATTAACCAAGCATTCTTTAAGAAATGGTTGTCAGGGCAGAAATATGGCTTAGCAGTTAAAAGCAGTGGCTGCTTCCACTGGATTTAGGTTCAATTCCCAGCACTCACATGGCAGTTCACAATCATCTGTTACTCCAGTCCCTAGAGATCTGATGCCCTCTCTAGCCTTCACAGGTGCTCCACCCAGAGCACCATCATACATGCAGGCAAAATGCCCATATACATAAAAATTTCAAAAAGAAAAGAAATAGATGATAACAAAGGTTTCTAGAAATATCAGTGATATTACAATCTCTGTATGTTGAAATATATGAGGGAGAGAAGTAAAGAGGTGAAAATAACCAGGGCCTTCTGGAAAATGTCTGTTAAAATCAAAGAACTTGGGACACTCGGGAAAGAATCCTGGGTAGTAGCTGGAAGTTCATGTGTGTGCTATGCAGCAGTCACTTAGGTACTTGGTTTTATATGCCACACTACATGAAATTCCACTAAAATCATTTGCAACATTTGGATAACACACCAACCATTATAGCACATCTGGGACGAAATCTTAGGTCTGCTTGACATCAAAGTCCTGCCCTTCGAAACAGTGCAATGCATTGCTCACTCAGCTACAGAGCCAGCCCTGCCCCCTTTACTGAGAGTTCTCACTTCCAGCGTACAGAATAAGTAAAAGAAGTATGTCAAAAGTCTCCAGTAACATGTTTCTTCTTATGATTTATTCAGTTTAACAAATTAAAAAAAAATACCTACAAAACAAAAACAATCTAGCTACAATTAATCGGCCAAATTATCATGATATGAGTCTATAGAAAATACATTGTGGTCAAATAAGGATTGAAAATTTATTAGTCAGGTTGGAGCTATGCGAAATATTTCCAAATAGTCCTAAAATTTTGAGTGGGTGGAGGCCAGGGAAAGGAAAATATTGAAAAGAAAATATTGGAAGTCCAGATGATAATCAATCTAAATGCCAGGCTAAGGGATAATTTTTGAGTAATGTTTAGCACTAAGAAGAGGAAAGAACATGGTGGAATCCTCTAAGAAGCCACAAATCAAAGCAGCTGTGGTGGTCGCAGTGAGCTGCTGAGTGAGAACTAATGGTAGAAATCAGAGGGGTAGCCTTTGGCTTCTAAAAAATCATTTTGCATTATCTAGAGTTATCAATCCATGAAATGAGTTCATTTCTGAGTTTCTGGTCCCTAAATTCTGGACATATTCAAGCATCATTCATTTAAGAGCTATTAATCGAGTGACTGAAGCTTGCTGAGTTTGATGTGGATGGTCATGAGGAGCGTGACGAAAACAATGAGTCAGAAATGATCATAGCTAGAGAAGTTGCCTTGGACTCTGCACCTGTTTTAAACAAATTCATATCCCTGCCCTGCCCTACGAAGTGCAAAAATCTTAAATATAACAACTTTACAAAGAGAAGAACTGAGACAAAAAGAGGTAACAGCCCAAAGTCCATAGATCATGAATATCAACGATGGATGGATCCAGATAGTCCAGGGTCAGAGTCTGTGCATTAGAGATGCTTCTTTTCTTGATGCTCTACTGGGTAGAGTCAGGCTAATCAATTCACAAGTACTTCTATTCTACAGTCTTGCTCCCAGAAGACAAGGATGCCCACAAGCAGGCAAGAGACACTGAAGCCAGAACTTCACTAACTCAATAAGTTCCAAATGATGAAATAAGACCAGGTTTTATCAGTGCTTATTTCAGATATGGGTTTATGCATACAAAACCTATGCATGAATACTATAATTCCAGAAGATATCTCTTTCTGCTTTCCTTACTCTTCACTATAAGGAATTCTGAGTCTGGATGGAAGGAAAGGTTGGAAATTTGTTTCATTATTCAATAGATATTTTAAAGAATCTATATGAAAGTAAAAATAAACTGTGGAAAGACTGCAAATGTAGTTAAAAGTGGAATTTTTTTTTACTTTAATTTTTCTTGATTTATTTTTTTAGTATTTTATTTATTTACATACCAGTTGTTGCCCCTCTGCCAGCTCCTCCCTCCCACATTTACTCATCCCATTCCTCTCCCCCTTTGCCTCTGAGAGGGTTCTCCCTCTCTCCCTCTCTCTACCAGGTATCCACCTTCCTTGAGTTCTCAAGTCTCGCAAGGATTAGATGCATCTTCTCCCACAGGAGCCAGATCAGACAGTGCTCTGGTATATATGTGCCTGGGCCCTCAGACCAGACATGTATGCTTCCTGGTTGGAGGCTCAGTCTCTGGGAGTTCCCAGGTGCCCAGGTTAGTTGAGACTGATGGTCTTCCTATGGAGTCGTCTTCTTCAGCTCCTTCAATCCTTCCCATAATTCCTCCATAGGGGTCGCAGACTTCAGTCCAATGGTTGGGTGTCTGTTTCTGGCAGCTGCTGTTAGGACCTCTCAGAGGACAGCCATGCTAGGCTCCTGTCTGTAAGCTCATCATAGCATCAGCAATAATGTCAGGCCTTGGTGTCTGCCTGCCCCATGAGAGGGATCCCTAGTTGGGCAGGTCACTGGACCTGCTTTCCTTCAGTCTCTTCTCTAGGTTTGTCTCTGCATATCTGTTAGACAGGAACAATTCTGGGTCAGAACATTTGACTGTGGGCTATAACCTGGTCCCTCCACTTGCAGTGCTGTCTATGTACTAAAGGTAGTTTCTCTCCACTGTTGGGTATTTTGGTTAAGGTCACCCCCATTGAGTCCTGAGAGTCTCTCACCTGCCAGGTCTCTGTTACTTTCTAGAGGGTCTTCCAACCTCTCACCCCCAGAGGCTGCATATTTCCATTCATTCTCTTGGCCCTCTGGGCTTCTCTCCTGCCCCCATACCTGACCCTGTGCCCCTATTTTCCTCCTCGCCTCTGCTCTCCCACTTAGGTCCCTCCCTCACTCTGCCTCCCATGATTGTTTTCTTTCTCCCTTCTAAGTGGGATTGAAGCAACATTACTTGCGCTATCCTGCTTGTTAAACTTCTTATGGTCTGTGGGTTGTATCCAGGGTATTCTGTACTTTTGGACTAATATCTACTAACAGTGAGTACATATTCACTGCATGTGTCTTTTGGTCTGGATTAACTCATTTGGGATATTTTCTATTTCTATCCATTTGCATTCAAGATTCATGATATACTGAATTTTATTAGCTGAACAGTATTCCATTGTGTAAATGAACATTTTCTATATCCCTTCTTTGGTTGATGAACAATGGGGTTGTTTCCAGCTTCTGACTATTACAAATAAAGCTGCTATGGACATAGTGGAGCACATGTACTTGTGGTATGATAGGGCATCTTTTGAGTATATGCCCATGAATGGTATAGTTAGGTCCTCAGATAGAACTATTTCCAATTTTCTGAGGAACCACCAGATTGATTTCCAGAGTATTTGTACCAATTTGCCATCCCACAAGCAGTGGAGGAGTGTTTCCAAGAACATCAAATGATCATTCACCATGATCAAGTAGGCTTCATCGCAGGAATGCAGGGATGGTTCAATATATAAAAACTCATCAATGTAAAACACTATATAAACAAACTCAAGGGAAAAAGTCTCGTGACCATCTCATCAGATGCTGAAAAAGCTTTCAACAAAATACAACACCCCTTCATGTTAAATATCTTGTGAAGATCAGGAATTCATGGGACATACCTAAACATAACAAAGCAATATAGAGCAAACTAATAGCCAACATCAAATTAAATGTAGAGAAACTAGAAGNAATCCCACTAAAATCAGGGACAAGATAAGACCACTCACTCTCTCCCTATTTATTCAATATAGTACTTGACGCTCTAACCAGAGCAATTAAACAACAAAAGGAAATCAAGTGGATCCAAATTGGAAAGGAAGTAATCAAAATATCATTATTTGCAGATGATATGATAGTATACATAGAAACCCCCAAAATTCCACCAGAGAGTTCTTATATCTGAAACATAACTTCAGCAAAGTGACTGGATATAAAACTAATTCAAACAAATTTATAGCTTTCCTTTATACAAATTATAAACAGGCTGATAAAGAAACTAGGGAAACGACACCTTTCACGATAGTCACAAATGTATAAAATATCTTGGTGTAACTCTTACCAAGCAAATGAAAAATATCTATGACAAGAACTTCAAGTCCCTGAAGAAAGAAATCAAAGAAGATGGAAAAATCTCCCAGGCTCATGGATTGGTAGGATTAACATAGTGAAAATGACCATCTTACCAAAAGAAATCTACAGATTCAATGCAATCCCCATTCAAATTCCAACACAATTCTTCACAGACATGGAAAGAGCAATTCTTAACTTCATATGGAAAAACAAAAAATCTAGGATAGCAACAATGAAAGATCTTCCTGAAATGAAATTACCATCCTAAGCTCAAGCTATACTACAAAGCAATAATGACAAAAGAATTTGTAACCACTTGCATACCATTTGATTATTTAAGAGCATGTTCAGTTTCTTAAAATCTTACAGGATTTTGTGAGTCAAAGTTTATTATGAAACATTATAAAGGATTTCTTACAAATAAAAGACATAATGTGAAAATATAGAAAAATTCACTAAACTACCTCTAGTCCATATCATTAGAGAACATGAATCTGGAATCTGAAAGGTCTCACTTGCCATTAAAGTAGCATATTTTACATGCCATGGAATTAGTCCTCCTAGAGGTTTCTGAAATTTGGAATTAAGAAGTCATTAGAATACTAAGGAAATTGATGTTGAATAATAGAGCCACACCTACACACTTCACATACTCAAACCAGTATTCCTACTACTCTCTCACATTGTGCATAGCATTCACTGTGCACTTAATGCCTGAGTTCCTCTAAATATTATATGCTTTACACAAAAGTGCAGAAAGATGGGATAAAGTGGAAAAGTCTTTGGAAATTTGTGTTATAAGCGATGAGCCTTATGATAGGACTAGTAACCTTATAAAGTAACCTTATAATGAAGCCAAAGGTCCCTGCCCCCTCCTGTTACCTCTTCTTCTGCCATGTGAGAACAAAACATCACAGTGTAATCTTAAATCAGAAAGCAAACTTTAAACATACATGGAAACTTCTTACTCTCACAAAGTATGAGAAAATAACTTATGCCATTTATAAATTACTTAATTTAAGGCACTTTATAAAAGCTGATTTGGCCTAATATCATGACTCATTTGAATGTTACAATGATTTGGTATTGAGTTCCAGCCAATGTCTTTAACCTCAGCTTCATTTTTTATATCAATGATGTACTGGCTAGTTTTGTGTCAACTTGACACAGGCTGGAGTTATCACAGAAAAAGGAGTTTCAGTTGGGGAAATGCCTCCACGAGATCTAGCTGCAAGGCATTTTCTCAATTAGTGATCAAGGGGGGAGGTCCCCTTGTGGGTGGTGTCATCTCTGGGTTAGTAGTCTTGGTTCTATAAGAGAGCAGGCTGAGCAAGCCAGGGGAAGCAAGCCAGTAAGGAACATTCTGCCATGGCCTCTGCATCAGCTCCTGCTTCCTGACCTGCTTGAGTTCCAGTCCTGACTTCCTTGGTGATGGCCTCTGCATCAGCTCCTGCTTCCTGACCTGCTTGAGTTCCAGTCCTGACTTCCTTGGTGATGAACAGCAGTATGGAAATGTAAGCCGAATAAACCCTTTCCTCCCAACCTGCTTCGTGGTCATGATGTTTGTGCAGGAATAGAAACCCTGACTAAGACAAATGGTATAGGGATAATAATGTGAGCTATGCCATACTTCTCTCATGTCCAAAACTTAGCCATCGGTAGAGTTAGTATGCAATGGATGTTATTGCTAGTTATTTTTAAATATCATTAGTTATCAGATCACTGAGTATGGCCTGCAGCTAGCTTTCATCATCAAAATTATTCTTTTTCTATTTCTTAACATGACCTGGTGACCTTCACTGAGGAGAAATGGGAACATGGCAGGCTCGGAAATGAGATGGATCTGAGTACGGATACTAGCACTGCCAATTACTAAATCATAGACTGTGAGAAACTAAGTGTCTAAGATTCTTTGTTAGACAAAGCAGTGAAGATATTATACTTTGAGAATAAGGAAGTTTCTCTGAAAGACAAGAACAGATATCCTCAAAGGAATTATTTAGACCCATGAAGCATTAGGGTGAAGGTTGTGGTGGTGGTGGTGGTGGTGTGTGTGTGTCTATGTGAACTGAAAGTCCAACTATAATGAGAGCAGTATTAAGGAATGCTTGTTGAGGGCAGCAGAAAATCCATGAAGATACTTCTTGTGGTGGCAACAGCAAAGCATTGTTTTCTGATTAAATCCTGTATGCATGCAAAAGGGTACCACAATTTGTTTAGAATTAAGTAGAGAGAAGGAGGTGAGATGCATACACTAGAAAATCGGGTGAGCATGTGAGGAGTTTCCATTCATTCAGCACTTTGCTTGATTTAGGGCAATGGTTTTCAAATAAAATCTTCAGAAGAGGGATACTAGGTCACCTGGAAAGGTGGCAAAAATGCAAGCTATCATCTATTCCACATTATGACTCAGAGATTCCAGCAGTGGGGGTAGGGACAACTCAGCACGGACCTGACTACCTCTGTCAGTGTCTTTAGAAACCCTTGGGTGATGCTGTTAATGAACACTGTAGAACTCCCCAGTCAGAGCAGCTTCCTTATCCTTCTTCTTACTGTTCATCACAAGTTAATGTCTTCATACTTCCCGTTTGAACTGAGAAGATGGAAACAGGAAGAAAGCACACAGCTTTGGAGACTGGGATAGGCCCATTTAAATAAATAACAAACCTGGTTTCAATGAATTTATATTAAAAGCATAGGTTAATTTTAGTCCTCACTATTTTCAACACGATGTGAGAACTTCACAGGGCAGTGCTGGGACTTAGAACATCCCACTTCAAAATATGGCAGAAGCAGACCAGAATATGACATCCCCAAAATATAATTCCTTGACATATATTGAGCTGGCTATTCTAAGAAACTGCTGACAAAGGAATGACTCAGAAAAGATGTCCTTCAGTAAAAGAAGTCCTTGTCTATGGAGGAGAGCTACATTAATGAAGTGTTTATATCAGGAAGAGTACTGGTAACAATGGTGAGTTGTAAATTGAAAGTCTTTTTGGCTACATGACAAAAACCCTCTTTGCCATTTGGTCCTGCCTCCAACTCGCTTATGTTTTACCACCAAGACCCTATTTCTTTAAGTCAATTGTCATCAACTCTTCCCTGAGAAACAGAGAGAAGGTGACACATAAGAGAAAAATCTAGAGATTAACAATAACCATAACATGACCCATATAGACTGTCACCTCTTCTGAGCTTCTTGGCACCCCATTTATCCTTCCTAATGTTTATTTTCTCTTCAGTTGCCTGCATCGCTGACGCCTCTACCCACAGATGTTACGCCTTGAGGTTTTATTGGGTGAGGGGGCAGTGGTTCACATTTGTGTGACAAACTCATCATAAACCTGTATTTTTATTGACCTTGTAAATCTGTTAGTTTATTTCATATATTCAATTGCTGAACCCTCAATGAGTAGAGTAGAAACCTTTACCTTCTACCCTTTAATAGGCATTTGAAGACCAAGGACATACGTAATAAGATCAGAATAGGGATGGAGAGGTGGTGAATTAGTTAAGAGCACTGGCTACTCTTCCAGTAGACTTGAGTTCAACTCTCATCACATACACCCATACACACACACACACACACACACACACACACACACACGCACACACACACACACACGCGCACACACACACACACACGCGCACACACACGCGCGCACACACACACACATGTATGTATGTGTGTATATATGTATGTATGTATGTATGTATATCTCACCCTAATTCCAGAAGATATAGTTTCCATGAGCACCAATCATACAAGTGATGCACAGACATGCATGGAGGTAAAAACTCTCATGCACATAAAACAGAACGTCAAAACTCAAAATGTTTTAAAAGGAACCAAGGATGAGAGATCCTCAGCAAACCTTCTGTCTCACTGCCAGCCCCTGCTAGATCTGACTCACATTGCTCAACTGCCCCATTTACTGGAGCTCAGCTGGTAACAGGCACCCAGAGCAAAACCATATAGAGATGGAAGCTTTGTCAAAGCCCTGACTACTGCAAATGTATACCATTAGAAAACTCCCATGAACAAAGTAAACAAATGGACATGAGGTTCTCAGGGGATAAACAGTGCTCTACTGCAGGAATGTTGGTGAATTACTCTGTAACTCTTGCCTGGCTCAGTTTCTCCTCACTCACCCTTGGGTTGACTTTCTCAGTGATGTAAAGCCTTCCTTGACTCACCTTAGCAGACTTTACATTGGTTTATTCAGTGCAATGTGAGCATTCTAAACGTATTGCCTGCATTAGTGAGCCTTCCTTCTCATGTACTGAAACCCTTCCTAATGTGCTACCCAAGAAATCAACATTCGTTATATCAAACATTTCCAATTATGTTAAATTTGCTGTGCATTCCTTAACACTTCACAAAATGCTCTGACTTGAGGCGTCTAAAACTGGCACGGAACACTGCTGCGTTCTGAAATTATAAAACCTGTTCTTTCTCATGTGACTTTTCTGATGGTTAAAAATGCAGTCTATAAACTTTTCCTTGCAGCTTCAACACATGCAAGTGCAGGTGACAGAATGAAGTGGCCCACGATGAAAAGTGGCTGAGTATATGCCATGGGGACACATGAACTTTAGAACCAAGAAGAGCCAAAGAAAGCAGAAAATATTGTTGGAAATACTTCTTTAAAAGAGCAAGTGTGAGATTTCATGCCTGTAATGGTAGGGCTTGGGAGGCTGGGGCAGGCAGGTCATGAGTGTGAGACAAGCATGGACTACATTGTCAGAACTAACATTAGTATATGGTCTCTCTGCGTATAACTGCAGTACATGAATTTCTCTTACATACAAGGCAGTCCTGGTTGGCAAGTGGATGTGTATGGAGGGGAGGGGAGGGAAGGGGAGGGGAGGGAATAGGTTTCATTGTTGAGGTGGGCAAAAGATATCTCTACCAAACGTTTTGTTTACAGATGGCTTTGTTTACAGATAGACTTCTAGGTCAAGGTCAAGGCCAACTGAGTGCAGGAGCCGAGATCTTCTCTAGAGTAGACAGGAGCAGATGGTTGACAGGTGAGATACTTCTATAGAAGGAACCAAGCAGCCAGTGTTGGGGCTGAGGCACATTTGATGATGTGAAAAGGAAAAGATATCAAAAGGCTGGCGAAGGAGAGGCTGACGATGAAAGACTGAGCAGAAGGAAGCCGTCTGGCTAGCAATGCTGCCACAGTGGAAAGGGGGTCACTCACTTTCCTTGTAAACTTACTGACCCCTACCTGAGCGGGAACCACAGAACCATAGCAGGAAACAGGGATCAGTTATTTGGTAGTAAGTAGAAACATCAAATGTCAGGGCTGCTGAGGTCTGTGCAGCTCCTAGATCCTATTCAAAGCCCTGGATTGCTGCACATGCTGATTCTAGACTGCAGCATCTGTCCTTTGAAAGAGGATAGGAGATGCAGGTGGAACGTTGTGATATATTAGCTTTGAAACTTCTTCCAGATCTTTCTTTTTCTCAAATGTGTTTTCAGTTGATGAGAGAAGGACTATCCAATGCAGATTTTCCATAGAAAAGAATTTGAAGGCTCTGAGTATCCCCAAGGCCTTGTTTTAAATATTCAACCAGGAACAATGTATGTATGTATGTATGTATGTATGTATGTATGTATGTATGTATGTATGTATGTATAAGTGTGTGTGTGTGAGTGACTTTGAATACACAATCTGCCACCTATTGCAAACTTACTTTGTTGAGTAAATTAGCATTTTGTTCCTTCAGTTGCCTATCTTTAGAAAACTGAGATAATATCAAGATCAGTTTTACAAATACCCATGAAGTAGCAGACCTGTGTACCTCATCATAGGCATGTGCATCAGAACAACCACTCAGGAATTAAGAGACTTTATATGTGACAGTGGTTTCAAAAGTTTATGATGGAGCTGAGAACAAAAACTGTCACCACTTAGGGGAACCATGGGCTGAGGAGGACATTGAGCCAAGGCCATCCTGAGCTTAGTTGCGATTGTCTGGGTGCACCTTCTGCAGGGAGGTACAGCTCTGTAGACGAAGGCTTTCTCCATACTCCCCATGACAATTCTCCATGAAAGTGGTAGTCCTTGGTTCCAAACTGTGTATTGGTTGTTCATAGTGGAAAATGGGTGCATACCACCTTCTCAGTGTGGAATAGAGATTAACTATCTTTTGCTGAAAGGAATGTCCAGAAGGGGAAGCTTATGGGCTAAACCCTCGGGGGCCTTAAATACCTCATTAGCGTGGAGATCTCTGTTCTGGGCTATGTAAACAATGGTCACATCGCTTTGTGAGTCACGTGTTCCAGGCCAGGAATCTAGTAGGGAGCAGGATGGGTGCCTGGGTAACAGGAGTCTCTGAACCCACTCAACTTTACCAAGTCTCCTGGCATGTTCACTGCCCCACAGTCAGGAGCATTTTAGAGCCCTCTGAGATGGGTGTCTTGACTGTATCAATAAGCTCTAGTCCAGTCCCTGCTCAAGACCATCTAGAACTGTGTAAGTGAACTCTTTGGATGTTTGTACAATAATCAGATTGTCCAAGGTTGCATTTCTCAGAATGCATTCTGTTGCTAGGCAACATATGACCTCATCTCAGAGATGAGATGGCAAGTTGCTGAGACCCCAGCTCATACCTCATTTTTTTCCATAACAATATTGGGTCCTACAATCATCCATCAGTCACCCAAACTGAAAGGTTACAAGCCCTACTGGATTTCACCTTGCTATATAGTTTAGGATTTTAGCTCAATGCTGTGTGAGATTTCTTAAGACCACTCTCACATAACTTTGGATCCACCTTCACTCAAGGTTTCACTACTTCTTAGCTGAGTGATTGTAACCACAATTGATTTTTAGTTGAGCACTCTGACCTCAGCCTTCAACACTCCATTCCTCCTGACCATGAAGGGAAAAAAATGTATCTTTTAGGTATTTATTGTATCAGCAAAGATGTGATAGAGGCAGCTGGTGGTATGTATATGAACTAGCAACTGGCAATGAAGTTATATCATTCCAGTATTTATCTCAAAAAGAATCCCAATGAAGACTTTAAAAAGGCCAACTTCATTCTGTTGAAAGTTCTTAACACATTATCTGTCAGGAACCACCAACTGCAACCATGATTCTTTTTGGTTTAGTTCTATTGTTTTAAACCCAGACCTACTGCTGGTTGTGCACAAAATTTTGTCTATCTCACGGTTGTGTGCCAGAACACAGAACATCCAAGCAGCAGCAAAAGCACTTCCCGTTTTGCAGAGGTGGTAGAACACAGTCTGACTCTGTTCATTTCGAACCCAGCTGTCAGACACAGTGATCTCATAAACAAGTGTGTAGGGATTCTATTATGCATGTCACTTGTCTCAGTAAACTAAGTTATGAACTCCTGAAAACGACCTGGTTTGAATGGAAGGCTTAGTGCTGCCAGCTCTTATTCTAAAGCTCTAGAAGCACAGAAGAAGGACAAAGAACAAACCAAGGCCTGATTTGCCCTAATTTGTCATGAAGGAGATGTCTGAGAATAGACAGTTCAGCAAGGAATGGGTGGAACCTCCATAGGCAAAGATCTCAAATACTGCAGTCTTGGTTTCTGAAATAGAATCATGAAACCCGGTAGTCAGGAAAAGCAATAGAAAAGAAACCTCCAAATTTTAGTTAGAGCAGCTCACTGAAGTACAACAAGCTAGGGTGGTTTTCCAAGGAGGATCCTGGTAAGAATATGCAGATCTGAAGACAGACCACAATAGATCTGCTGTACATTTGTTCCATAAGCAATGTATACTGAGGTGTCAGGTCTTTGTCTAACTCAGGACAGGTGGCATTTCTTTTCCCCACATGTCAAACCAGGGTAAGAAGAAGCTTTGCACACGACAGTAAGTAAGAGAAAGCCTGCCTTTTAGCACCAATAAAGGGTTCAGAGTTATAGGTGCACACCTAGTCTCTGGCTTTTGCTAAAATACCGAATACTCTAATGGAGAAAGCAGGGAAAAGAGATAGGTATTTTCATGTTCTTTTTTTAAACAAAACTATGTCTATATTCACTTTTATAATGGTAGATTTATGTTATTTTTCTCTAAACACACAACATAACGTGATTCTGAAGATTAATGGTAAATCAACTCATTAAAAACTGCAAGGATACACCACTGCTGTTAATATAGTTCTAGAAGAAAAATAAATAAGAGGGATCCAAATTGCAAAGGGAGAGAGGAATCCAACTGCTTATAGACGACACGATTTTACACTGAGAAAACACTACAGATTGCCCCCAAACTGTTTGAATTCATAAGCAAATTCAGTGAAGATGCAGGGTAAGAACCTAACATCAAAAACCAGTAGAATCATTAACAATAACCAAAAAACCCATACAAAATTAGAAATCAAGGAAACAATTTCACTTCTAACAATTTCCAATAAATAAAAACATATGATTTCGGATAAAATTTAAGCAATATGGTTTATATACTGAAAACTATAAAAAGTGATGAAAGAAATTAATGACCTAAATAAATGGTAATATTTCTTATGCTCATGTCCTGGGACATTTGATATTTTTAAAATGTTCAAACTGCTCAAAGTGGTCTATAGTGTCTTTGTAGTTTCTTTTTTTTCTTTTTTTCTTTTTTCATTCTTTCTTTCTTCCTTCCTTTCTTTTTTGTTTTTGTTTTTGTTTTTTTGTTTTTTGTTTTTTGTTTTTTTGAGACAGGGTTTCTCTGTGTAGCTCTGGTTGTCCTGTAACTCACTCTGTAGACCAGGCTGGCCTCAAACTCAGAAATCCGCCTGCCTCTGCCTCCCAAGTGCTGGGATTAAAGGTGTGCCCACCACTGCCCGGCGAGTCTTTGTAATTTCTATCAAAATTTTAGTGATGTTGCTCATAAAATGCCTTTAACTACTAATATTCATGAGTCAGGGGGAAATGGAATTCAAAGAAAAATTCTGATCAAAAAGAATAAGACTGAAGTCATCACATTTTTACATTGTTTCAAGATACAAGGCAAAGTTACAACAATGGCAATATCATAGCATAGACATAAAAGCAGTCAGGTTGAACACTGGATCAGCAACACAGCATGCTCAGAATTAATTCACACATTTATTTTATCAATTAATCTTTTTTTTTCTTTAAAAAAAAAGATTCCAGCAGTACATGATGGTAGAAATAGAATCTCTTCAACAAAAGGTATGTAGAAACTGGTATCTATCTGCAGAGGAATACATTGGAATCATCTCCAACCAAATATGTAAGTAATTCAAAAGGAAATTAAGTAACTAATTCTATACCTAGAAAGAGTAAAACTAAGAGACAAATGCATCGTGGGAATTCCCAACAATACTGGTCTTAGAAAGGAGCTTTAGGTATAATATCAAAGAAACAAAAAATAAAAGTCGAAATAAACAAGTTGAATTATATCAGACTATATTTGTACAAGAAAGGAAACAGTAGAGTGAAGAGACAACTCAGGATTGAGGTAGAGTTGGGGTTAGGGTTAGGCAAAGGTTAGGCTTAAGTTTAGGCTTAGGGTTAGGGCAACAGGGTTAGTGTTAGGGTTAGGGCAAAAGTTAGGGTTAGGGTTAGGGGTTAGGGTTACGCTTAGGGTTAGGGTTACAGTTAGGGCAATGGTTGAGCTTAGGCTTAGGGTGAGGGTTAGGATCTATTTTCCTCCATCTTCTCTGCAAGTTTGGATTCCTACTACTGAGCCTGTCTCTAGAACTCTGTATCTATCCTCTTGTCAACATTGCTGTTCTCTCAACTACTGCCATTAAACACCACTTTATGCCTCCCCATTGTTGCTCATACTTTTGCTATTTTTCTGCTGTCTCTGTGTATTATCTGAGCATCTGGTCTCTAGTAGGCAAGAAAAGACCTTTCAGGGCAAGCCTTTGCCTAAGCCTTATTTTCCAACCCCAAGGAGCTATCTTAAAAAGTTACCCAAATATCTTTTTTTTTTAAATTTATTTATTTATTATATGTAAGTACACTGTAGCTGTCTTCAGACACTCCAGAAGAGGGAGTCAGATCTTGTTATGGGTGGTTATGAGCCACCATGTGGTTGCTGGGATTTGAACTCCGGACCTTCGGAAAAGCAGTCGGGTGCTCTTACCCACTGAGCCATCTCACCAGCCCCCCAAACATCTTATATAGCCAGGAATGGGTGGGTTGGGGTTGGGCAGGTGTACACATCAAAACCTGAATTTGTATTGTTTGTAACCAGTCACAACATAGCTTCCTATTTTTTGGCCACTGTCTTCTTGCTGTTATTACCAAGAAATCATCTTCTTTCATCTAGAACTTTACCTGGTGTAGTGGCTATTCCTGGTTGTCAACTTGACTATATTTGAAATGAACTACAATCCAGAATTGGAAGGCTCACCAGTGGACCTAATCTGGAGACTGGGAGATAGAAGTTTCTGATCTGGATCTTGGTATGGAGATCTTGAGACACAGTGGTGATTGAATCCAGAAGATCAAGACAGGGAGATCTCCGAGTCCAAGGTCATCTGGGATTAAAGGTGTGGTGGCACACACCTTTAATCTGGGCTACACCTTCTGCTGGGGACCATATAAGCACATTGGAAGAAGGGAGTCTGGCTCTCGCTCTTTCGCCTTCTTGCGGTGTGGGACTCAGCAACTGCTAGATCCTTGGACTTCCATTGACAGCTACTACTGAACCATTGTTGGGATTTGGACTGCAGACTGTAAGTCATCAATAAATTCCTTTACTATATAGAGACTATCTGCAAGTTCTGTGACTCTAGAGAACCCTGACTAATACACCTGGCCATCCAAGTTTTGTGTGGAATACTGTCTTCCACAGCAGTGCAGATATGGAGTGGTTATAACTCTAACTGAAGCAGGATTGTGGCTTCAGTTCCAGTAGTCCTTGTAGCTAGACATGTCTCGGTATTATCATGGTATCCCAAATAGCCAGACTGCGGTAAGGGTAGTCTCCTAGTTGCCTGAAAATGGCCTACCAGGAGGACAATTTCCTGCTCTAAGCTACTAAGCATAAACATAAGAACCATCAGTTGCCAGGGCCCTGGTTGGCCAGATCCTGGAGATTTCACTCATTCACAGAGAAAGGAATAAAATCTTATCGTTCTTGCAATATGAACTTTAACAAGGTACAACTCTTTAACAAGACTACCATCTAAACAGGGTCTAATGGCGCATAACTCTGCTGTACTCCCCAAGGGAGAGGCGAGTCTTTGTCTCCGAGTTAAGTAAATTCTTAAATCGTTGACGTGTAATTACTAAATCGTGTCAATCACTGACTACTCAAATGGCCTGTTTGAGTCAGGTATTGATATCAGTTGATATTAGTTCAGACTCACTACAACTCTCCAACTCATGGGACTTTCACTATAACAAACCTTCAGACAGTCTTCCTGCTGATCCACTGATTCTCTGCTCTAGGGTTAAAGCATCTATTTATATCACAAATGAACTACAGACATGAATAGAATTTTCTTTTTCTTTTCTTTTTTTTTTTTATTTTTAGGAAAATTAATAACACCAAAGCATGTGAAGATGACTTTGCTAAAAAAAAAAAAAAATGAGCAATGAATATATTTTCTTAATCATCCAAATGTATAAAGCTTTTTTAAAAAGCCGTAAGTTAAAAGGGAACAAATAGTTTTAGGTCACAGCACATAGCATATTTAGCACTAGATAATGAGAAACTGAAATAAAATGCAAAAGTGTAGCTTCTCCTCTGCTCTAAATCAGAGCTCTGGCTTGCAAAGCATCCAGTCACTGTGCTCTATAGCCTCATTTCCAACAAAGATTCCTGGCCTGGCCTACTTTAGTCCAGGTTGACCCTTCTTCTAGCTTGACCTCCTTCACTTATATAGAACAAAAACAAACAAACACACAAACACACAAAGCCCGAGTAAGTGAGGATTTCAGGAACTCCAGACACCTGCTGAACCTTGTCACTGGAAAGTTTTTTCATCTTCCACATCTCTTGGGAGCTACCTGATCACTCCCTTCAGCAAGACTTTTGTTAGGTTTACCCAGAATCCTCTAATCCCTGAGGCTTCCCTGCTTGACAACTTCTGAATTCATAGAGCCTCTCTCAGCATCGTCCCTATTCATTACTTGTAATTTGTCCAGAATCTCTCTCAATACTGAAGTTTCCATTACCCTTTTCTTTCTCCTGCGTTTAACCACTTATGATTATTTTTCATTCCTTATGTGTATGATTGTTTCTGTCTACAATTACATCTGTGTACCAAGATCATTGCCTAGTGACTTCTGAGGGAAAAAAATAGCACTATATTCCCTGTAGTTGGAGTTATAATGATTGTGGGCCACAATGTGTGTTCTAGGAATCGAACCTGGGTCCTCGGCTAGAGCAGCTAGTTCTTTTAACCACTGAACCATCTCTTTCTCCATCTTCCCCCTCCTGTGCTTAATCAGGTCTCATTGGGTACTTTTTCCTTGCCAGTTACTGGTCTACTTCATGTTTCAAGTTAATTAAATAGAGAACCTATTTCTCAGATTTTATTTATTTAACGTTCATTTTTTCAAGTCCCTGAAATTCGATTGCTATCCAGTAGAGTCACTAATCCAATAAAGTGTCCAAATCCCAAGGTCCCTCCTCAATTTTTAATAGTTTCAATTTTTGCTACGTGAAACATGTCTGACTATGCTGCCACTACTGCTGCTGCTGGAGAAAACACCTCTTTTCTGCTGCGTTCTCTCTTTAGCCTCTTCTGATCATCCAGACGACCCAATAGAGGCTCTTCTCCTCTCACAGGTACATTTCAATTGAGACTATGCATCCCCATATTCTTGAAAATATTCAAGCCATCTTACAAGGTAAACATAACATGAAGTAGAGCTGTTAGCAGTGAAGCATAGCTTCACCCATACAAATGAACCAAAAAGCAAATAAATACAATCCATTGCCAGAAGCAAGTGACAGCTTTCTTTGGGTGCGAACTGAGTTCAGCAGATTCTGCCAGTTCAAACACAAAAAGAGAACATGGTGAACTTCATTCTTTTCATTATCTGACAGCAAAAGTGCACGCGTTTGTCGCTGCAGTCTGTGGTCCTTCCTGGGAACAAACATGCAGGAGTTGGTAACATGAGACTTTGTGTAAGTCACCCCAGCTACCACACAACTTCTAGGACATGATTAGACAAATGTCCTACAGCTTACCCTCTGCGCATACAGCAAGCACACGATTACAGCCAAGTGTGCTGCAGGTATTTGATTGGCAAAGTAAGACAAGCTGCTCTCGAGCCTCACATTCTTAGAATCTGAATAAAGAGAGGAGATTGTTTTCAATAGTGAGACAGCAAAGGAGTCCATCAGGCACGCTCAAATACCAGATTCCTTGGGTTATGCTGGCAGCAGCTGAATTATTGCCAGTTCGTGATTAAACTCTCACAAGAAGCTGCCATGTAAACACTTGGCGTTGTCAGTTAAAATACAGCCTCCTCGATTTAGTTATTAGTCAAGACTTGTCATTTTTGTCAACAACCACATTTGTTCTCATCACAAACAGGCAGTAAGGATGCCAGGTTAAGAACAACTTCTAATGGTCTGTGCAGGTTCTCACAGACACTCCCTCAGATGCGTCCTTCCATAAAGGGAAAGGATGTCCCATTGAAAGGATTTTTTTCAAGCATACACAACCATGTGTGTATATAGATGAGCATGTTTGTGCATGTGCAACTGTGTGTATCATGTGTGTGTGTGTCTGTCTGTGTGTGTGTGTGTGTGTCTGTGTTTGGTATTCTAATTTATGGAAGATAAAATATTAAGAATTGCCCCTTTTAACATTCTTTAATGATCTAAGGAAACCCAGCACTAAAGAAAGCCAGGCTGAGGCGAGTGTGAAGTTATCAATCCTTTAAATCTAAATAAATTAGATCTGAGTAACTGCCTTTGGGAAGCAGACTGGCATCCTTCCGGATCAATAGGGCCTAATGGCCATCATGTTTGTAAGTGGTGCATGTCTAGGTAACTGGATGTGGAGACAGAGCCATTGTACAGATTCCAGACTTTTGAAAAGAATGAAGCATCAGCATTTTATCTTTACAAGGTTCCCAAATCCCAATTTCCCTTTAATTTGTTTAATTTCAGTCGAGTAACACTTTAAAGGCTGATTATTTGAAATAACTCGCTTTTTTGTTTGACAGTAAATATGTAACTGTATTTCAAATTTTAGTTTCCTTTGAACTAAAATTTTAGTTTCCTTGAACTGTGTATTTCCTTTTCTGCTTACTATTTCATTTTTAAAAAAAATCAATAAATTTCTGAGTTTTAATTTAATAAAAGATTAAATATTACAAGTATCAAGCCAAAGACCTTTGTCAATAAAGTAAACAGAAAAGGGTACACTCATATAACTAACTTACCAACTCCAATCTTGTATTTTGATTAAAGTTGATTAAATACCAATGAGTATCCATTGGACCATTTCAATCAATCTACATTTAGTTGATTCTGAGTCTTTCCTGTACAGAATAATTAGCTAATGGACTTGAAATCCATTCTGATTAAAAATAGTAAAATGGCCCATCTAGACTATAACCAGCTTTGCTTAAGTGTACGGAGCACACTGCACTCCAGAGAGTGGTTCAGATCTCTGTGAATAAAGGAACAGAAAGCTTGCCTCTGACACATGCCTTTCCTGCCTCTGTGTTTAGCCTTTCACCTCTGATCACCAAGTGGCAATTGGAACCATCTTGCATTATCGCCAAACAGAATTAAAAATCTGGGAGAAAGAAATAAAAAAGCACACACACAAATACACACACACATACTACACCAAATATTTCTACAGTTAGGAAATATGCAAGGTAGGACTGAGACACTTGAGGGTAAAATCGAAGAGGGGATCCCCACAGTTCACTCCACAGTTTTGCTGGTAACACCCCAGGACTGCAATGGAGGGAGTGGTATGCACAGCAAAGTCCCCTGAGTGATGATCCTTGAATTATACGCTAGCATCTGTGTTAGATGTTTGGCTGTGAGGCCTACAAGGAGTTTATGTTGTTCAGATGATGAGCTAGAACAAAGAACTCTTCTCAACCTTTCATGAACATAATATTTTGGATTAGAACTACCTCCCCACACACACGTCTTCCTCTAGGCCTAGGTGTTAAAGAGTTCTTCTTAGCTTGGCATTGTTGGGAGGTGGAGCAACCTTCAGGAGGTCGGGTCCAAAGGAAAGAAGGTGGACCACTGAAAACCTTGGCTTGGGAAGATGATTGGGTCCCAGAGCTCTCTTGCCTGCTTGCCGTTGGGTAGTCAGGAAGCAGCCTCCTCTCTCACCAACCCCCCTGGAGATGTGCTATCTCACCACACCCTACAAAGCCAGGACCACAGAACTCTCCTAGACTGTCAGCCCAAAAATCAACTTTCCTTTTTGAAGTTGATAACTCTTTTGTTTCTGTGACATACAACTGGCAAACGAAAAAAAAAAAAAAAAAAAAAAAAAAAAAAAAAAAAAAAAAAAAAAAAAGAAAAAAAGAACATGAAGAATTAAAATTGGAGACAACTAGTAGCTTTAGAAACTAAAGCAATTGATCAAGTGACTGGCATTTGGAAATGACATTTTAGAAATCCTTCACTAACCCATTTCTTTTAACAAGCTGGTCTTCAAGAACTTAGGAAAGTGGAAATAGGAAGTAATTATACAGTAGGATAAAGTACATCTCAAACCGCTAGTCAACAGCATGCCAGCTAATGAAGCTCTGGAGCCCTCCTCATTAAAAGCACACAACACAAATGCCCTTGGCACCTTTACCGTTTGCAGTTATTTCTAGGTTCAAAATGGTAATCATAGGAGACTGGCTAAATATTGCAGCAACATGAACTAGCCACTAAAAATCATTACAAATAAGTAAGAAGAAATATCTATTGTCCATTTTAATATTTTATGATATTCTATTTCAAAGATTTATTATAATTTAGCCTATCATTGGCTATTAGTATACAATTATACAACATAAAAAGCTAATAATAAACAAAATAATACACAGCAAATTTCAACAATGGATTAAAATAGTATTTTTACTTTATTATGCTTTCTAAAATAACCATGAATTACTCTCATGAATCCATTATTGCATTTATTTTCAAATATCAAAAAGGCAGCACTTCACAATACATGGGCAGGCTTGCATGGACACAGAAACAATGCAGAAGACTAAAGCAAGCTGCCAACATTTGTTACCATTTGGTTGGCAACACAGAAGCCTTGGCCCTGGGGGAGAGTGCTCGGGCGTATTGAATTATTCTGCACAAGATGTGATGAAATGGGTTCAGCCACAGACTGCCATCAAAGAACTAAAAGATCAACAGTGGCTCATTACTCACCAAATGAGATATGCTGGTTCTTAAAAAATATTAATGGCCTGGAATCTACACTTCGACCTTAGGACAGACTTTGAATATGGGGTTGGCAAAAAGAAGCCGCCCACATTTAGCTGCAGAGCTTGTTGAAGGTGCAAGTCTTCAGAGTCTCCACTGAAATGTTGGTTCCCTTCTTGAGCTCTATCAAAGACCCATGCTTAGTTCAGAGTACCCACACTGTGAACCTCAAAACTTCTTATAAATCCAGCCCCAGGGAACTCACTCTGGCCTCTGTGGGCATTTCCCCACACACTTGAACACAAACACCCACCCACCACACAGTGAAGCAGAAATAAAATGAAATTAAACCTAAAATGAAAAAGACGACAGTGCCAATGAGAATAAATAAAGTTAAATATTACTTTAACTATTATTCCTTCAAGCTATGAAATGGACTTCTCTTGAGCAAGCACTTAGGTCTCCACCTTTGCTAGTTCTCTAGAATGGAGATGTGCTGATGTTCATCAGGGTTCCTGAGTTGCTCACTATCTTGTGGAAGATGATTGCTTGTGCCTTTATGATGTGGTTCTAACAAAGAAAAAACTAGTTAAGAGGAAAGGAGACATCAGAATGACTCTTAGGAGCTGTTGATTCATCCAATGTATGTATTCCATTGTTCCTGTTTAATCCAGTGAGCTAATCCACTAACTAATAAAATATCCCATGAAAAACTAGTTGAATAAGCAAAAGACAGTAAATAAAGAGCACTTGATTTCTTTGTGTATAGAATTGAGTTAGCCAGAATCCTTTCCTGGCTTACCAGCACTTTGTCCTTTTGATTTGAGTTGACATATTGAAGTTCGACATAGTTACAGAATACAAGTGTTGTCTTGACTTATGTATACCATCACATGTTCAAATTATGCTAAGTATGTCTATCTTCTCAAACATTTATTACATCTGTGTAGTGAATGCTTCAAAGTCCTTCCTTCTAGCTTTTTCTTTCTTTTTTATTTATTTATTATTATATGCTTTATTTACATTTCAAATTTTATCCCGAAAGTTTCCTATAACCTCCCCCCACCCCTGTTCCCCTACCCACCAACTCCCACTACTTGGCCCTGGCCTTCCCCTGTACTGGGGCATATAAAGTTTACAAGACCAAGGGGCCTCTCTTCCCAATGATGGCCGATTAGGCCATCTTCTGCTACATATGCAGCTAGAGACACGAGCTCAGGGGGTACTGTTTAGTTCATATTGTTGTTGCACCTACAGGGTTGCAGCCCCCTACAGTTCCTTGGGTACATTCTCTGGCTCCTCCATTGGGGACCCTGTGTTCCATCCAATAGCTGACTGTGAGCATCCACTTCAGTGTTTGCCAGGCACTGGCATAGCCTCACAAGAGGCCAATATACCAGGGTCCCTTCAGCAGAATCTTGCTGGCATGTGCATTAGTATCTGGGTTTGGTGGCTGATGATGGGATGGATCCCCGGGTGGGGTAGTCTCTGGATATTCCATCCTTTCATCTTAGCTCTAAATTTTGTCTCTGTACCTATATCCTTTCATGGGTATTTTGTTCCTTTTTCTAAGGAGGAATGAAGTATCCACACAATGGTCATCCTTCTTGGTTTTCTTGTGTTTTGCAAAATGTATCTTGGGTATTCTAAGTTTCTGGGCTAATATCCGCTTATCAGTGAGTGCATATCTACTGACTTCTTTTGTGATTGGGTTACCTCACTAAGGATGATATCCTCCAGATAAATCCATTTGCCCAAGAATTTCATAAATTCATTGTTTTTAATAGCTGAGTAGTACTCCATTGTGTAAATGTACCACATTATCCATTCCTCTATTGAGGGACATCTGGTTTCTTTCCAGCTTCTGGCTATTATAAATAAGGCTGCTAAGAACATGGTGGAGCATGTGTCCTTATTACCAGTTGTAAGATCTTCTGGGTATATGCCCAGAAGAGGTATTGCTGGGTCCTCCGGTAGTACTATGTCCAATTTTCTGAGGAACCGCCAGTCTGATTTCCAGAGTGGTTGTACAAGCTTGCAATCCCACCAGCAATGGAGGAGTGTTCCTCTTTCTCCACAACCGCTTCTAGCTTTTTCAAAACAGACTATAGTACTATTTGTTAGACTTTCCCCACTGAGGCATAGAATATCAGAACTCATTTCTCCCATGCAACATAATTTATTGTACTGGCTTTCACTCATCGAAACCATAGCCTCAATCTCTCCCTTGGTCATGGCAATATATGTAATTCATGTTCTTATTATACATGCATTCCTGAAATAAAATTTGTGTGTTTGCATAAGTTAACTGTGCTGCAAACCCCAGCTTACTTGTTATTTCCTTTCCGTGCTTTAAACTAACTATAAAACACACCCATATGCAGCACCTAATCTGGTTAATTTCATATGAAAGCCAAGTTGGGTACTACCATGGGTCCGCAGGAGTCTCTTATCCTGGGCCCCTAGGAACCATGTCCAGATCACATCCACCTTTTGCCACCAGAAGTCATTTCTACTGTTCTACTGTAATACATATATATATATATATATATATATATATATATATATATATATATATCTCAATTCCTAGAATAGCAAATTTTGTCAAAACATTCATCCCCTGAAAGAGGATTACTATAGTAGTGTGTGATCATATTTATGCACTTTTTATTATTTCAGTTTTAGATGAGTCTTTGCTATCTTGCTAGGCTTGGCACAAACTCCTGAACTGGAGCAAACTTACTTTCTTTTAAAAATTATACATACATATATTTGTGTGCATATATACACACATGTACAATATGTATACATACATATATATAATTTTCAAACAATGTATTTTTATCATAGTCTTTTCTCTACCCAGATCATTCTAGACCCTCCGCCCTACCCACCCACCCCCATTCTATCCACCTAACTTCATGTTCTTGCTCTTACAAAAGAACACAAAGCCCATGGAGTCTGTTTTGTGTTGACCAAATACTCCTGAGACTCGGAGCTGCTCTGGGGTATAGCTGATAAGTTCGGTATTATGTCATGGAAGAAGATTTGTTTTCTTCTCCTTACAGCTATCAATTGCAAATAAAGACTCTGACAGAAATCACGAGTTAGTTAACCCTGTAGTCTGAGAATTCTCACACCAAAGTCATGGATTCTCCTGTCTAGGCTTCACGGGAGGCCCATCGCGCTGAGCCTTCCTGGCCCTCCTCTCATTCGCTCTCAGTTCCCAGTTAGGTCAGAGTCTTCAAGGGGTTTGTGCATCTCTCTCCTGTTGTATTCCCACCCCCACCTTGCTCCAGAACCTGAAAACCTAATAGGATGGTATCTGAAATTCACAGTAAAATAACAACAAGAACAAAAAATTAAATCCCTTGTTCTGCCTTATACCTCATGTGCAGTATTCCTTGTCTGATCTTCTGGCTCTAATGAAATGTTAGGTCCCTCCAGAAGACATCAGTCACACCTCTGGCAGCTTTCACAACCCTTGAACCTCGATGTCTGGAGAATGTGTGTGTTCGGCCTGTGTTACTGATGACAAGCTACTCTCTCCCTCTCTTCTTTAATTCCTTGCACCTCACAGCCCAGGCTGCCTGAGGGCTCTATGATCATTTCCTGGGGTCAGGATCTTTGTCTATGTCTGCTAAGCAGTCAGGTTCAGAACCACGTGCTCAGGTCTTTCCTTCCAACTCATATCAGATTCTTGTCCATCTGGTCTCCCAGTGGCTTTTGCTTTCTCTATTGCTAAGGGAACAGAGCTACCCAAAGCTTCTTCACATTTCCATACATTTCTAAGCCCTTGCTCAGCATCCCTAGCAAGTCTCGGTGGAGATGTTATCTAGAGTGAATTAGATGAGATTTTCTAAATTCCTAATGAAGGCCATGGCCTCTTACTCCAACAGACCACAGCAACCTTGTGATTTGCAACCTGCTTACTTAATGGGGTGTGAGCTTGGTGGAAATTCTGGCAACAATAAAACTTTTATAAACATAGAAACACCCAGACTTAACCGAAAATAAAACACATGATAAATAAGAGGTGTCTCTGGAATAATTTGCCCAGGCAATATTGGGTGACTTGTTATGGACTTCCAGTGATGTCTTCAGCATGCATATGTAGCCTTGTTCCTGAGCACACAACATGTGTCTTTTGGTCTGCACTTGCCATCACATCAAGCAACACCAAGGAGTGCTTGTGTGCAACACCTCAGCTTAGCATATATATACTATTAAATGTTTTGATCACAGTGTTTTGTATTGTACATACAGAATTCTTCACTCTTATACAAACTTAATCATTCAACTATTAAAAGTCAAAAGAATAATTTTGTGCCAACATTCCTTAGAGTATAAGTATCATAATATCATAGTATATCTTTGGATAATGTTGTGGTAGGGTGTTTAATTTTTTAAATTAGAAGTTGAGATTTAGACTCAGGTTTCATTTGATAAATAAGCATTCAATGAATTTTGGCTAGAGAGTAGAATAGAATTCCTAAATAACTCTGAAACATTTCTGCCATTTGCTCTATCTATTGACACAAAGTGACATTTTCGGCTTTGATGATTATAAATATCAAACAACTCTGAAAAATGTTGAAGGTGTTTTTCATCCTGCTCTATCAAATATGTAGCCAAGATTTAATTTTTGACCTGCACAGGTTTGGCATTGATCTAGTTGGGGCAATGGGAAATAAAGAAATGACTGGCAAACATACAGAAAAGTTAGAATCAAGTGGGTTGGATGCTGAGCCTGACCCTTAGCCTTACCATACTCATGAGTCTAAGCCATTGGAATCCTTGGCATGGTGATGCTCATGTCAATGATGCACATTAACCAGCCATGGACTTTATTTGCTCTCCACACACTGTGTAAAAATAAAAAAAAGTATATTCTTATTAGTATATAAATTTGCTCTTATCATTAGTAAATGCTAAAATTACACATATTCTAGGAGATTGTTTTAAAATAAATTTCCATATGATTTATTATCAATAACTGCTTGATTTGTGTACCTATTTTGTATATCTACATGACTAGGATTTCAAAAAACATTTCTTGGATTAAGATTGTGAATTTAAAGAAAGATATATAAGTTGCTGCAAGGCATGCACATACCTCTTCCCACTGGCCGTGAACATGGCTCTCCCCTCACCTCCTCTTCCCAAGTTCACTAGCAAGTACCCTTCTACCCCAAAGATAGACCACCTTGAATATGTACTCACACTGTTATTTCTCTTCTGCCAAATTAAAATAGACAAACAAAAAGGTCTTCCTATACCATCTCTTCCAGTTGTTATCGTTTTTGATGATCACAAAACCGAAGTCATATGTACTTGTCATCTCTAGCTTAAGGTTCTAGATCCTGTCTCACTTTATCTTAGCACTTCTGTCCTTTCACTATCCTAAGAGACCTCTGAAGGTCATATATGACCTTTGTGACCATCTGCTGCTCTTCCTTCTGCCTTCTCTCCAGCCAATCTCAACAATATTCCTCACAGTAGAGCAGGCTGACCTTCCTGTGTTGGAGCCCACGGGGCTTCCCTTACGTTAATGCCCCTCCTGTTTGCTGCCGAGTCTCTTCCTTGGGCCCTGAATGCTTAACCTCTCTGAACTTCAGTCTATCATCTTCCATGCATAGTCACTGTTCAGGTGGAATGAAATGATGTATGCTGAAACTTAAGTAGTAACATTACAAGACAGACATTTAATGGCCTACAGCTCTCCTCATTAATATCAGTTAGAGGAAAAGCATCATGCATATAAGCACATAAAAAGTGAAACACTGAAGTTTAATGTTTAAAAGATATATGCTAGTACATTGACTTTTATTCCTTAATATGAAAACCCTAGTCATGGTACTGAAATATCATGAAATTGAAATACAAAATATCAAATTAAATAGAAGATTCCATGACTATATTTTAAAAAGTAACTTCCTATCATAGCGGTATAGAAAACAATACGTCTTCTTGGAAGTAGCATGATCTTTAGCTTTTAATGGCCATAATGATATTCTAATAGCACAGACTAGAAAAGGTTACTCTATTAGCAGGCTTCTGTGACTTGTGGCAGGCTAGCATAGGTTCCTTATCACAGCTCCAAACTTCAGTGACAGATATAATGGGGTATTGTGGGGATTCTTCATTGTCAAGTCACATGTCATTATGTAGGTGACTGGTCCTCTGTTGCTTTGGCTTAAGCAATGCTTTTCACAGGGTAGGGAAAGGGAGAGGGGTACCCAGGCAGTGTGGATTCTTAATACAGTTCCTGGAAACAACACTTCTTTCACGTCTCAAGAAGAAAGCCAATCACTCAGCCACATATAACTGCCACTGGGTGGCGCCATGCTTGGAAAAGTAAGGGGACAGCAATGTCCACCCTCTTGTTACCACTCTGTTTCAGTGTTAACAGGCTGTGTCCTTAAATCAAAAGAACCCTTGAACTCTTGGTAGTTCATAGAAAGAACAGGCAAATAAGAGCTCACGTTGGAAGTGGAAGAGTGTTCCAGAGTTCCCAAACCGGACTTATATCTGCAAAAGTAAAAGGTTTCCCTTAAAGCAAGACTTATTGATCTAAGTACAGAACTAGAAATCAGTAATTCTGACAACTGTTAAAACTGATCACTTCTGGGGCCTAAGGCAGGTTGTTTAATAACATCACCCTTCAGGGAAATGAGGAGACAGAATGACTGATTGACAGTAGAACATTTCTGAGCAGAACAGAGAGGTGAAGGAGATTAGGAGGGAAGCCTTCCCATCAGACAGAAGCGAACCCCTCAGTGACTGACATTCAAGAAGCAAAACACTGACAGGCAAAGTGCTTCAGATCCTCCTGCTGGCAGTCTACCGTGAGGAGTTCTGTAGGAGCATGACAGACTCGCTCTTCAGTTCACACTGATGGAAAAAGGAAAACCCATGTACTCAAGTCTAGCGCCATGTTTCCATGTCCTGGTAAGAGCAGCTACACACATAGCCTAGCGCTTATCACAGATGCCAGTGAGAAAGCCTGAGTCACCTTGTAGCATCCTAAGATGAAGGAGGCAGAAATAATTACTAAGGATACTGTGTCCAACACACACTTGTGAATGGCAGCCTGCTAGAAACGGACCTGGCTGATAATAATAATAAGTCACGATGCCTCCACTGACTTCACATGTAAGGTCACCATAACACACTACTTTTTCCACAGTGTTCTGTTCAAATCTCATAATTCATAAATATTTTCAGTGCAAGGATTCAAACAATGCACGTAAACCATTGTAAGCATTACATTCTTTATGACAAACACAAAGACTAAAATTTCAGTATCCTGTGAATTTACCCTCCCCCCCATAAGTAGTAATCGTCTTTATGTTTGGCAATCATCATTTTCATTAGATGAAAGTGTACATATGGGCTGCTTGTTCTTTTATTAATTTTAATGAAAATATAATTACATCACTTCTCCCTTCCTTTTTCATAACTGCAATCCCTCCTTTATACTTTCTTGCAAATGTTTTTAACATAAATGAGAAAGCCCATCTACTGAAAATATAATTTATTCTGTTAAGGTGACTTCCAGAGATTTCTACTTGGTATACGACATGATCAATTTTTACTTGGCTACATAGTATAGTAAGAGATTATTTATATGACTCCAATATTTGACAGTTATTTAGTTCATTTTCAGATTTCTTGTTTTTTAAAAATAAGATGCAATCATACAAAAATTTCTACAAGGCAAGAATTTCAGAGTAGTTTTGCGAGGTTAAAGACAACTTCTGAAAGAAACAATGTAATTGTCTTTACAACCTATTCTAGCATTTTCTTTTTCTCTCAGAATACATGAGAGTGTCTACCTTCCCTGTAGTCTCAGGAGCCTGTGCCAATCACACATAGAAGTCAACTGAGATTCATGTTTATGAACACGTTTTCAGCTGTGTAGTTGGTATTATTCTACCTAATGTGTAGGACTATAGTAGATATTCTGACTGGCATCCTGTTGCTGGGAATATCATAAACAAATTTGAAGTATATTAAAAATTTCAACCTTATGATGAATACACAAATAATAAATAATTCACATTTTCATGTATTCAAATATTCTAGTCCTGTGAAATGACATTTAGACCTGTATCTTGCTCAAGAAGTTATTTCTTCCCTTAAAAAGAAACATTAGTTAAAGCTAATTTCTACTGAAATCTTTCTTTAAGTTCTGATTGGAAGTCAAGTTTATTGATATTTATAGAAAATTGTCACATTTAGTGTACAAGTTTTGAGAAATGTTCTGGTACAACTGCTACAGTCAAGACTCAATGGTCCTTTGCCTATACCTCACCAAATCCCTCCATGTTCCTTCACATCCAGTCCTTACTCCAGTGCCAGAGTCTGGCAAACGATTGGTTTTTGTTTGATTAACAAATAGAATCTGTACCTATTTACAAGCCACAGTATGACATGTTTATAAATGTACAGTTACATGACAATCTGTACAAGGACATAAACATAGCTGCCACCTTAAGTACCATTATTCTGTTGGTGTCCTTTCTGAAGTCCTAAAACTGGAAGTAATTATTATCCAACCTCCTAAATATGACATCTCTCGGCATGATGTATTCAGGTTTCCATGCAGCTGATGGTACTAATAGCTGGTGACTGCTGATGCACAGTAATGTTATATTGTACGCAGGCTGCCCATTTGTTTCACCGTTTAACAGCTGAAGGGCATCTGGATAGGTTTAAGGTTGCTCAATGATAAACAATATTATTAATGTGTTAATCCCCCACATTACTTTGGAGCAAATATGTTTTATGAATCTTAAAATGCATTCTTTTCTTTTCTCATTCCTGTAACCAAATACACAACAGAAGCAACTTTTAAAAGTAGGGATTCGCTTTAGCTTAGAGTCTGAAAAGATGCAGTTCATCATGGCAGCTCTCTGGCCACATCACAGTCACAATCAAAATTTAGACAAAGTGTTGAAGGCTGGGACTCAGATCACTTTCTCCTCCCCTCCCTTTTCTATTCATTCCAGAACCCTAGTCTTAGTTTCCTTCTATTGATATGATAAACACCATGATTGAAAATAGTTTATTTGGCAATGAGGTTAGATTGCATCATAGGGGGAAACCAAGGCACCAGCCTGAAGACGGGAACAGAAGCAGACGGTGGAAAGACTTTCTTCCATTGCCTTGTGCATTTTGGCTTACTCTACCTTCTTATACCACCCAGGCACACTTGCCTACGATAGGGCCACCCATGGTGAACTGGGCCTTCTTTATACATCAGCAATTAAGAAAATGACCAACAGACATGGCCACACGCCCATCTGATTAGAGCAGGTTCTTCAGAAGAGGTTCATTCTTCCTAGGTGAATCTAGGTTTGCGACAACCTGACAGCTAAAGTGAACTATGGGATTTCCCTTCTCAGTTAAACATTTCTAGAAAAGTCTTCACAGACATGGCCAAAGGTATATCTCCTAAGCAATTCTAAGCTCACTTCAGCTGACAGTAAAGATTAACTATAACAATAATAAATGTTAGATATGCATTTCACTAATTATAAAAAGGCCAAACTAGAGCTGGGAATGATGGTGCAGACATGTAATTCAAAAACCAGTGTTGTGGTTTGAATAAAATTGGCCTCTATAGACCCATAGGGAGTGGCCTTGTTGGAGTGTGTCACTGGGAGCAGGCTTTGAGGTCTCAGATACTCAACCTAGGACCAGTGTCACTCCCTTTCATCTGTCTGCCTATCCAAATTTAGAACTCACAGTTCCTTTTCCAGCACCACATCTGTCTGCATGCAGCCATGCTTCCCTGCATGAGGATAACAGATTTATTCTCTGAAACTGTAAACCAGCCCCAATTAAATTTTTTTCTTTATAAGGCTGATGTGGTCATGGTGTCTCTTCACAGCAATAAAATCCCAAGATAATCAAGAAGGCAAAGGCAGAAGGTTCACCCACAAGTTCAAGACCAACCTGGTCTACATAGTGAGATTCAGGCTAAACACTTCTGAGCTTTCTGGCTTATGTCAGTTGTCTGCCCAGTAATAGCTACACAGAAAATCCAAGTGACAAACAAAAGTATTTTGAAATAAAGCTTATATAACCCCTCTGTAGTTGGCCTTCACAACACAGCCGAGTAAAATCTCTAGTGCTTCGTACTCTCTCCAGCTTGGAGCTGTGAATTTAAGTGTGGATTTATTTCACTAGTCATTGTAATAAGCACAGTGATATAACACTCTGGTCTTTAAAACCCTCTTTATTTCTTTATGTTTGTGAGCATATGAGCTAGTGGGTACCCATATAAACCAGAAGTGGGTGTGAAATACGCTGGAACCAGAGTTATATGTGGTTGTAAATGCCGATATGTGGGAGCTAGGAAACCAACTAGGGACCTCTGGAAGAACAAGAGGCACTCTTTATCTTCTGAACCATCCTAACATGGTTGCTGTGGTCTTAATTTTTATTTCATTTATGCTAATGATGTTAAATAATGGTCATGTCTTTATGTGTATTCTTATATCGTGTTGGGTGTTGCATCTACTTCCTTGAACGGTAGTTACAAGAGGTTGTGAGCAACACAATGTGAGTTAGCAAAAAGATTCATATAATTGTCAAGTAGATGTCTAGAGTCTTCACAATTTTTAAAAAGTTAATTCCTCCTGTATTTTTATGCCAGTGCCACATTGTCTTGTTTCTTGTTACTTCTTGTACTGAAATCAAATATTACTAAGCCTAAGACTTCTTATACCTTTTAAAAGTGTTTTATTGTTGTTGTCATGGTTGTTTGGAGCTAATTTTTAGTAGTCTATATTTTTCCATTTCCAAATGAGTCTTAGAAGCAACTGGGCCATTCTACAAAGGAGGTTGCTGTTATCTTGATTGAAATTATATTGACTCTTTAGTCTAATCAGGAAAGATATGACCTATTACAACTATTGGATTTTCCCAGTAATGAGCTCGCAGATCACTTCAACCACTTATAACTTTTAAATTTTATTCAGCTATATAAGGTTCCAATATATAGCAATTTCATATGCATAATAGTTCGCAGCATATTTCATGGTTTGATTCTACTATATTTAATAGTTTCATTTTATTTTATTATTAGCATATATAAATTTGCTATTGTATCTTGGTCATCTAACCTACGACTTTGCATTACTTCTTATCTTTTGTGTGCTTTTCTACATAATCTTTACATCTTTGAGATGCCATTTATTTATTTATTTATTTATTTATTGTCTACTTATTTGGCTATAAATTTATAGAACTCATGCACAATGTCCAATAAAGGGATAGTGTAGGGATAAAAGAAAAATTGATATCTTTTTTTGATTCCTATCATGGTGGAATATTTGTTTTCTACCCTTAAGTATACGTGGAGCTGTGGGTTTCTCTTTTATTAAGTCCCATTCCTAGATCACTGAGAATATTTTTAAATCAAATATGTATGGTAGACTTGATCAAAAGTAAGAATTCTTGTTTTAATTTGCTCATGTCATGAGTTGCATGTTTCTTTGTTTCAAATGTTAAAGCAACCACATATTCTTGGAATAAATATCTCTTTGTTATGATACAGCCAACTCCTTCTGTTCTTTCAATTCCTCTTGAAGCATTGTTTACATTTTTTTTCCATTTTGGATTTTGTTTATCTGGGTTTGGCTGTCCTCCATCATGAGTTTGGAAATAACCCAGCCCATCAGTTTCTCCAAGAATTTGAATAAAACTGGTATTAGTTGTTTCTTAAATTATCGTAGAAGTTATTGATAAACTATCTGACTACACTTTTTTCATAGCAAAGATTTTAATTGCATTTTACTTTCAAAAAGACAAAAGGTCATTAAGTTAATGAGCAATTTAATCAGCTTTCTTGGTACTTAACTTATTATTTTGTCTAAGATATTGATGCATTAATATTATTTTCTAACTGTTTCTATGCCTTATACTGTCATTTCTTTCCAAAAGTCTGCGTGCCAGCTGTTGTTTTTTTAAAATGACTTTTATTTAGTTGACTTTTCTCTTCTGGTTTCCATTTTAGTTTTGTGAACCTTTGGTTTTTATCTCATTGCATTGAACCTAACTTACTTCCTTAATCCTGTATTTTAAAATTAAAGTTATTGATTTCAGACCATTCTTTTATAAGAGAGATCTTTAAGGACACTGATTTCCTCCTAAGTACAATTTAGTAACATCCCATTAATTTTGTAGAGTTTTTGCCCTATTGAAAATCCTTTCTGATTTCCTTGGAGTCTTTGACCCATAGCCAATTTTAAAATACATCATTTAATTTCCAACATCTTGGGCTTTTTAAAAACATATGTGTTCTTTCCAACTCATACCTTTGTGGCTAGTTCAATACTTGTAAATAAATTAAGACTTGCCTTGTGGAGAAGTTGGTCCATCTTTGTGATTTCAGATGACTCTCAAGAGAAATGTACATTATGATGTTATCTGTTAGAAAAATCAACTGATGTTGATCAACTTGTACAATAGTTCTCTTCAGGTCAGGTTTTTCTATTGTTTTGTTTATTGATTCATCACTTATTTTATATATTTAAATAAGGTTCATATCTTTTCAGGATATTCTTAAATAATTTTATAAGGTTTATTTCTTAGAAATTTTATCATTGTTATTTTTCTGCATTAGACAGTATTTTTCTCTCTTATTAACCTTAAAAATTTATCAGCATGCATAGAAAGCAACATTGGGGATATACTTAGAAGTTTACCTGGCTATGAAATTTACTAATTCTATGAGTTCCAATTGATTTTCTTGAATTTTCTAGGCCAATGAACATAATCATTATCAGAGAAGATGCACCAAACCCTCAAGAGACAGGAGACACCAGGGAGTGGAGAGGTCTGGTTTGGTGGGAGGTGGAGGGATGAGGACATCCTCATGGAGACAGAGGGTTGGGGAGGAGGTATGGAATGTGGAACAGCCAGAAGGTAGAATGGGGAGGGCTGGAATAAAATCTGGAGTGTTAAAAAAATAAAATAAAAGACGAAAAAATATAAATGTTCTTGTTTTATATCATTTGAGTTTAGCACCATCTACCACACACACATCGATCATGCTCACTCATACTCAAGAAAAGAACAGTCAGCAGAGGGATGAGAATTGCCCATTAAATCATCATCAAGAAAGGAAGTCAGCCAAGGAAGTATTTTGAAAATGCTATACACTAGGACTGGGTATAGTTACTTGAATAGAACCTGATTCTTTGTATTCATTGTGGTCTGTGAAGCTTCCTCATGACAAGATTTCTGATTGCCACCATGTCCCAACAGATACTGTAGAGCAAGGCCTCCTCCCAGGCTAGTCAGGCATCCTGGTACCCTGGCTGCTCACAAGAGCTAGAATTTCTAAGGATGATTTACAATCCCTTAGACATTGCGAACTGTTGGATATACTTGGATCTATGTACAATGTTCTTTTCCAGGCATTATGTACTAATATAGTCTGTTTCTTATAAATGTCTCTTAACAAAAGGATAGTTCCCCAGCAGTCCTTTAAAGCAACAGATATGGAGAAAACAAAAATGCACATAACAAAGCAACAAGTTAAGTTGTATCTGCTTAAGTGACATATAAAGACTTCTCTCCAAGTACCCAAGGACCTGAAGGGGGCTGCAACCCTGTAGGTGGAACAACAATATGAACTAACCAGTAGCCCCTGAGCTTGTGTCTCTAGCTGCATATGTAGCAGAAGATGGCCTAATTGGCCATCACTGGGAAGAGGGGCCCCTTGGTCTTGCAAACTTTATATGACCCAGCACAAGGGGAGGCCTGGGCCAAGTAGTGGGAGTGGGTGGGTAGGGGAGCAGGGGTGGGGCAGGTATAGGGAACTTTCGGGATAGCATTTGAAATGTAAATAAATAAAATAATAATAATAAAAAAAGAAATTAGAAGTTCTAGAAAATAGAAAAGAATCTTTTCATTTGTTATTTTTCTCTATTGTAAGAATTTTTGTTTTGTGATATTGTATTGTACATTTTTTTCCTGTTGAGTTAATTGTCATTTAATTGACTCACAGAACATTTTAAATATAACCTCTTAGAGCAACTTTTTACTGTATACTTCTAGCAAGACATTTTGAAAATAAAAGACTTCTCTCCTTCAATATCTGTTTTTAAATATATTCAATATTTAATATGTGTACTTGTTTAGTCTGCTGGAAATTAAATCCAGATCCTCTGGTAGAACAGCCAGTGGTCTTAACTTCTGAGTACCGCGATTCTTTAATATTTTCACGTTTTAGGGGGAGGGGATGTTTTTGTTGTTGTTGTTGGCTGGTTGGTTGGTTGGTTGGTTGGTTGGTTGG
>NC_034599.1:87761138-87764043 GCF_900095145.1 Mus pahari
TTTTGGTTTAGAGGTCTGTTATTTGGTTTGGCTTATTTTCATTTGGTTTGGCTTTTTGAAAAATATTCTGAGTATATCCTCCAAATTTTGTCCTTAAACCCACGATGTCGCCCAGGTTGGCATCAACCTCGTGACTAGTCCAGGGAGCTGGCTCAGAGAGCAGAGGAAGAGTCTGACAAGACTGACAATCTGGGTTTGCTTCCTGGAACCTACGTGGTAGAAGGAGAGAACTGACCAAAGAAAGCTGTTCTCTAGATACCAGGTACGCCCTGAGCCGTGTGGGGGCACATGGAGGAGTGGATCGCAGGGAGGAGAAAGTGAGATGGAGAGCGAAATGTCATAGTCTCCTGCGCCTGCTGGATGAACCCTGATCCAGCTGTACATACCCCAAAAGATCTAAAGTGCAAACCAATGAGACAGAACAAAGGACGATGATCTCTCACTCTGTCTTCAGGGAATCTCTCCTGGGTGGTTGACCCCCCCCCACACACACCAAAGAGCAAGCAAATTAGATTAAACAGGACAGCAGTGCACGTAATCCCCTCACCCCTGTGTAGCCCTTGATTACATAACTGCACACTTATTGGCTGAAAAGTTGTATATAAGTCTTTGTTCTGAACAATAAAAGTTAGATCTGTACCCCATGCTGGTCTCCGGAGTCTAAAATCTCTGTAGGGTCCATCTCTGCTTATCCCCTATTTGCCAGCCCCAGTTCTGACAGAGCCTATATGAAAATAAATAAATGTAACTTCAAAAAACAAATCACATACATGATCATACTGCTACAAGCTCCCAAGTGTTGGTCTATACCACACCCAGCTGCTCAATCCTGTTTTAAAAGTCTGAATGTGGTACAAAAAGGAAAGAAAAAAAAAAACCTTATTGTCTTTTCCCTGAAAGTTCTATTACTATTAGTTTCTGTCCTTAAATCATTTTTCCTGAAATTATCTTTTTATTACAAAACCTAAAAGACTTAATGAAGACATCTAATAGTATCTTTCTACCTCCTGCACCTAGAGCTATTATCAAAAGCCCTCTCTCCTTTTGAATTAGACAACTATTTTAATAGATTCCCTGGAGTTATGGCTATACTTCTCCATCCATGTTTCTAGAGTCCAATGTCAGTCATTTCACAATCTACTAATCTGAATTTCATTTCTGGCTCCAGTGACGTTATAGTGCCTAAGCGTTGTGAAACCTGGATTCAGGTTTCCTTCATCTTGTTGGCCACCAAGCCACAAGTCTTCAGATGTTTCTGAATCTAGACAAGAGCAGAGAAAATTTAGCTATCTCTTAGTGAACTGTTATACTTATGGTAACAGTTGCCTCTTAGTGAACGATACACTATGGAAAAGAAAACGCACAAAGTTTTTGGTAGACAGTCAGCTATATTTGCCTTGATCTTGGTTATGACCAATTGGTTTTCTTGTCATGATTGAAAAGTTAGGCTACAACAAGAGAACCATAATATAAAACATGCATGATTGAACAGCCATTTCCCTTGTGGTGGGTATATCTAGTGTCTTTGTCAAAATAATGAGAATTTGCTATGTTTCAGTTTTCCTATTACCAAAGTCTAAAATGTCCCCAGGTGAGATTGTTTAAAGACTCCCATTTTATTCTGATCTTAAGAGTCAGGAAAACTCAAAGGTAAAATTAATTATCCTCTTTTTTTTTCTAGATATTTTCTTTATTTACATTTCAAAAGTTATCCCCTTTCCTGGTTTCCCCTCCCCTCTCCCCCTGCTCACCAACCCACCCATTCCTGCTTCTTGCCCTGGCATTCCCTTACATGGCCTTCACAGGACCGAGGGCCTCTCCTCCCACCAGTGTCCTACTAGGCCATCCTCTGCTACATATGCAGCTGGAGTCATGAGTCCCACCATCTTTGGTTGGTGATTTAGTCCCTGGGCTCTCTGGGGGTACTGGTTAGTTTATATTGTTGTTCCTCCTATGGGGCTGCAAACCCCTTCAGCTCCTTGGGTCCTTTCTCTAGTTCCTTCATTGGGGATGCACTGCTTTTCATTGGAAATCTTTTCGTTGCTGTTGTTGATTTCTGATTTTATTACAATTTTTCCCAATATTTTCTTTCACTAGCTTTTTCAGGCTAGGACTCAAGATAATAAAGTTTGTGAATCCCTTCTATTTATAGATATTCAAATTATTTCTCCTTCATGAAGATTATGAAAGGCAGGAATTTAACTTTGAAGATAGCACTTCATTGATTTATTCTTGAACTTATCAATGTTTTAAATTCTTTCTTTGGTTGCTTCATCCCTGTCTCCCTTTGAAAATTTTACTACATGCTGCTGAAACTTTAGAATCTCTTTTTTGGTCTCTTCTCTCGTGCTCACTGCCTCTGGCTTTTCTAAGGACTCTTCATCTCCATTCCCCAGTCCCTACTTCTTTGTGAGCTCTGTGTCACCAGTAAATTCCCCTAGTGCTTAAATTTTTACTCTAAGACAAAGGTTACATTTGTTGCAGCAAATGAAAAGGCACAAGTGATAAGCAGTTTATTTCAGTGTAATTATGTGCCATTAGCTGGCCATCTTAGGACTGAATATGATGCCCACAAATATTTAGTGAGTTTACACGTGAAGATTTTGTTTTGTACACATGTGGCTTCTCATAGATCTCTTTTCACCCTCTGAAGAAGGCCTTGACTAGATTGCTGGGCTTAGGACACCAAACCTGCATCCTTTGAATGTAGAGTTTTTCTGAACTTTTCCATCTCAGTGAATCCTTGTTGCATCAGCCTGAGCAGGAAACTCTGTTTTTAATTAAGACAGGTTTATTTTCATATATTTTGATCATGTTTTTCTTTAACTCCTCCCAAATCCTCCACCCTATCTTCTCAACTTCCTCTCTCTCTCTCTCTCTCTCTCTCTCTCTCTCTCTCTCTCTC
>NC_034599.1:87764098-87781034 GCF_900095145.1 Mus pahari
CTCTCTTTCTCCCTCCCTCCCTCCCTCCTTCCCTCCCTCTCTCCCTCCTTTCCTTCCTTCCTTTCAATCTCTCTCTTTCCAAGAGGAAAGAAACAAAAACAAAACCTGAAACTCATCTACAACAAAAACAGTAAGACAAAAAGTATTTCCCCCTCAAAAAACCCAAAAGCAAACAAACAAGACAAACAAACAAACAAACGAAAAAGCCATGACATCTACTTTTTATTAGCATGGGTCCTGCCCTGAAGTGTGGTTGAAATATTCAGTGACACTCGGTTGGAGAAAAATAATTTTTCTTTACCAGTAGGTATCAACTGCTAGTAGCTTCTTTGTTAGATGTGAGCTTTTGTGTCCACCTCCCCCTTTCCAATTGTAGCCTTCAGTGGTGCTGAGAGGCACTAAGTGCAGTCTTTGAACTCTAGAACACATACTGAGCTTTTATGGCTCATGTTCCTTTCAAGTTCTGCTTAGCTAGAGAAGAGTAGAAAAAGCCTGTGAACACTTACAAGCCCTAAATATTTCTAACTAGTCACCCTGGCAAATTCATCCATGGTCTGGGTCTTCCTTAATGTTATGTTCATTTATTCATGGAGTAGAGCTACTATATAGCTATGCTTCTAAAGAGTAATACTCTCATTTTGGCTATGGTTTCATGTTTTTATACTGTAGTCTATAGTTCTTATCCATTTTCTGCAATCTTATTTTTCTATGTTTATATAATTATAGTATTTTTTTGTTTTGCTTTGGTAATACTATGGAACAGACTTCCCTCCTATGTGGCAATTTTAACTCGCTTTCTTTAAATTCTGTTCCCCCAAACTTGATTCTCTTGGTGAGGAAAACATTTAATACATTTTGGACATAAGGTTCTTTTTTAACTAAATGATACTAAGAGCATGCTAGTAAACTTAGCTTTAAAGGACATCTTTTAAACTAGATAAACAAACATCAATTTAGAAAAAAAAGCATGAAACAATTTCAGCAACCAAAGTAATTTTTATATTTTTTCATTAGAATTTGATATCAGGATAACTCTAACTTGATTAATTGAGTTTGAAGATGACTTTCTATAAATTTTTACTTCTGGGAAATTTAATGTAATATAAAAACTACATGTTCATTCCAGGAAAGTTCATTTACATTATCAATAATAGCAATGTGCATCAATCTCCTTAAGTTTCTAAATGGTATGTGCTTGTCTTACTGCTTTGGACCTTTAAAAGTTAATGTTACCTATAAAGTTCTTTTTTTTTTTTTAACCTTAGGTACTCATGCTTATTGCATAAAATTTTTTGTAGAAATCCTTTATAATTTTAATTGCTATTAGGGGTTGAATTTATTGCAATTCCTTTTTGTTAGAAGTTATTGATTTCCAGTGTAGAGAACAATTTTGAAGTCTATGAAGTCTTTAGGAGATGGTGTCTGTTTCATGAAATTTGGTCCTAGAGAGCAAACCTTTGAAAGTTACACCTGCCCATGGTTCCAGTTCAATCTGAGTTTTCATCCCCCATCTACAGCCAAGTGAAGGCCTACCACTACCTGCTCTTGGCACTGTTCATTTTCTGCCAATAAGAACTGGAACACACAAGATACAACTCACAGACCACATGAAGCTCAAGAAGAAGGAAGATCAAAGTGTGGATACTTCGGTCCTTCTTAGAAGGAGGAGCAAAATATCCATTGGAGGAGTTACAGAGACAACATGTGGAGCAGAGACTGAAGGAAAGGCTGCCCAACCTGGAGATCCATCCCATATAGTGTGACCAAACCCAAACACTATTGTGGATGCCAACAAGTACTTGCTGACAGGAGCCTGATATAGTTGTCTCCTGAGAGGCTTTATCAGTGCCTGACAAATACAGAGGTGGATGTCCTCAGCCAACCATTGGACTGAGCACAGGGTCCCCAGTGCAGAAGCTAGGGAAAGGACCCAAGGAGCTGAAGGGTTGAAGCCCCATAGGAGGAACAACACTATGAACTAACCAGTAACCCCAGAGCTCTCAGGGACTAAGCCACCAACAAAGAGCACACATAGAGAGACTCGTGGCTCCAACCGCATATGTAGCAGAGGATGGCCTTGTTGGTCATCAGTGAGAGGAGAGGCCCTTGGTCCTGTGAAGGCTCGATGCCCCAGTGTAGGTGAATGCCAGGACCAGCAAGTGGAAGTGGGTGGGTTGGTGAGCAGGGGGAGCAGGGAGGAGATAGGGATTTTCTCAGGGGAAAACAGGAAATGGGATAACATTTGAAATGTAAATAAAGAACATATCTAATAAAATAAAATAAAAAAGGAACTGGAACCACTCTGAATCAAAGTCAGAACAAACTGTTCCACACCTAGGTTGCTTCTATCAGTTATCATGGGCATAGACTGTGCTGATTTGAAAAGAATGGGTCCCATCATTCTCAAGTGAAGGGCCAAACTTGTTAGTGTAATGAAGACTATAAAGTGAAGGGGTTATAAAATCTACCTATGTGGTTAAGGAAAGCTGTTGAATCCAGGTGTGTGACAGGGGAGTCCCTGCATAGAGGCCCTAGAAGGTGATTCCATGAAGCTGTAAAAGTAAAGCATAGGTTACACTGAAAATGTTACAGATGCTATAGCCATGAAGCATCTGCCAAGGAGAGCTAGAGACAAGGAGTGGAACTAGTCCATGATAGATCAATAGGTTGCAGGCTGCAAAGGTAGAAGAGCAGAGCCAACCAAGATTTATGATGGGGAGCTGCAGGGTTTGGAGATTGCTCCGCTGGATGTCAGTCTTGATTTGGTCAAGTTATTTCCTAATTCGGCCCCGATTCATTCCCCTTGGACTGGTAATATATATCCTGTACCATTGTATTTAGGGGTATGTAATTTGCTCTTTAATTTTACATGGGGGTATATAGTTTAGAGATTTTCATAAGTTTCAAAAGAGATTATGAACTTCGGGATTTTAAACAGTGTCGAGATCAAAAGACTGTGGGGACTTTTATAGTTGAACTAAATGAATTTTCCATTATGATATGGTCACAAGCCTAATGGGGCTAGGGAGCTAAATGTGGTGGTCTGAAGTACACTTGACCTTGTAGGCTAGCACGTTTTCTAATTTGTTCCCAGTGAGCAGAATTGTTTGGGAATGTGTGTTAGCCAGTTTTATTTATGCAAGTTGACACAACTTAAAGTTACATAGGAAGACAGTTTCTCGAATGAGAAAATGCCACCACGAGAGTGGCCAGTGGGCAAGACTCTAGTGTATTTTCTTGATTGATGATTATGCTTATTAATTTTTATGTCAGTGTGATATAAATTAGGGTCATTTTGGAAGACAGAACCTCAACTGAGAAAATGTTCCCACCTCATTGGCCTATAGGAAAGTCTATCTTGATTAATGATTGATATTGGAGGGCCAGCACACTGTATACAGCGCCAGCCTGAACTGCTTGTCTTGAGTGCCATAGTAAAACAGGCTGAGCAAGCCACAAGAAGGAAGATAGTAAGTGGTACCCAGCCACAGCCTCTGCATCAGCTCCTGCCTCCGTGTTCCTGACTTGGGCTTCTGCCCTGGCTCCCCTGGATGATGGAATATAAGATGTAAGGTGAAATAAACCCTTTCTCCCCCAAGTTATTTGTGGTCATGGTGTTTTATCACAGCAGCATAAACCCTAAGACAAATATGGATGCAGGAGGGCCAAGCACACTGGGGGATGGGGTGCTACCCTGGGCTGGTAGCTCTCAGTCCTATGAGAAAGCAGATGAAAGAGCCATTAAGCAGCACTTTCCCGTGGCTTCCCTAGGTGAGGAAGGGTTTGCTACACTTTACAGCTTGTAACTGCCTATGAGTCCCCAAAGAGGGAGGTGTATTCCCCCTATTCAGTATCTCCCTTTCACTCCATATTAGAATGTTGAAAGGACCAACCGTGTGATGGCTTTGTCTAGATATACACAGATGCCATATATTCAAAAGTGAAATGACCATGTCACTTTTTGAAAACGGCTCCGTAACACTCCACCAACTTCCTGCCCTATGAGACACAGCAATGAAAAGGATGACTGGCACAGCTCTGCTCTCTGCATCTATGTCACCATTTTCCCTGGCTCTCTTTCTAACAGAGTCATGGGAGGTGTTGTTTGTTAACAAGTACTGGCTGACCACTGGGTCTGGTTGACATTTCTGAGAGGTTTTACCACTTTACTGGGTCATTCATATTGAATGTCAAATTGGCATACTTTATTAATTTTCTTTTTTGATGATAAATACTTTTTAATTCTTTTGGTATAACATATTTTGATCATATTCTCCCTCTCCCCAAACTCCCCCTAGATACTCTCTACCTCCATATTCATTAGCATTTACTCTCAGCCCTCTTTCTCTCAAAAAAAAAAAATGAAAAAAAGAAAAGAAAGAAACCTGTACGGAAATGAAACTCAGAACTAACAAAGACCATAACCATTGCTTTCTGGAATCATATTTTCACTGTTGAAAAATTGCTGTGATTATTAGAAAACTTTTGTTAGGATAGGGGCTTCTTGGTCATATTAGCGTGGGTGGTGAGATTATATTAGAAAAGTGTCACTTTCAATAGAGTAAAGAATTTTTTTTTTTACTTTTTTATTAGATATTTCTTTATTTACATTTCAAATGTTATCCCCTTTCCTGGTTTCCCCTCCAAAAATCTCCTATTCCCTCCCCCTCCCCCTTCTCACCAACCCACCCACTCCCACTTCCTGGCCCTGATATTCCCCTATACTGAGGCATAGAGCCTTCACTGGACTAAGGGCCTCTCCTCCAATTGATGACCAACTAGGCCATCCTCTGCTACATATGCAGTGAGAGCCATGAGTTCCACCATGTGTTATTTTATTTGATTGGGGATTTAGAATGGATACAAGGTCAAGTCACATTAGGTATTTGTGTGCATTGATTTCCTTGGAAAATTATATATAACACGCAGTTGTATATGGTGAGTCTGTAGCCAGATAAACTTTCCCCCAAAGGGGATGAAAAGTATTTCATAATGAATACGTGATTGTTTATTTATCAACATATAGCGTGTGTGTGTGTGTGTGTGCGTGTGCGTGTGCGTGTGCGTGTGCGTGTGCGTGTGTGTGTGGTATGTGCTAATACATAAAAATTCAATAAAATAGTCAAGTACCTTAAAGAACACAAAACAGTGGCCTCCATCTCCTCTGGCCTGCCATCCTGCTGTCACAAATGCAGACTTGAGGTTAGAAACAAACAGTGCTGCTTTTCATTTTATCTTCTAAGCATTTGAAGATGATGTTTGGTCCTCAGCTGCCTCAAACCTAATTCCGGGTGTGCACCATGGTAGGTGGGCTCAGGGCCCCTTCTTGTAGTAGGCTAGATCTGGATTTTCAGCAGTCCCTGGGTTTGATGGTAAAGACTCATCCGCTGGATACCAGGGGGAACCTTGCGGTAGGCCCAAGTCACAGGTCTTCCTCACCATTTTTCCCCAGCACTGACCACCCGAGGACCTTGGCTCAAAGCTGTCTGTAACTTTAGATCACCTTGCCAACTGGCACTCCTGCCTCATAGTTCTTTACTATTAATGGGATCACAAAGAAAAGCTTCCTCTTGCTTGTATCAGATATTTTATTCATTAATATAGTTGGGTTTTGTTTTTACTCATCTGTCATTTTTTTCCCCATAAAACTTAAGTACAGATGCTAATCCTATTACTTGGGTGCACACTAACACATGCCACAATGTTTTAGTCACTGCCCCATAGGATGGCTATGACATGGCTACATATGATATCATGACTCTATGCCAGATTAGTTCTCCCATAGGCTGAGACTTTTCTGTAAGACTCATCAACCCCTACTGCAAAGAGAATCGCCAAAACGTCCCTGTTATGTTACTAATGATGCCCACAGACTTCCAACTCCAACTGTGTATGCAGGTCAGGCAATCATAGCCCTCCCTACATAGGATAGGCTGTATTTAATCTCCTGGAAAATTATCAAAGAAAATAGGTGATAAGTAATAATCTTATTTGATAAGCAGTCAGTGGAAATTTACATAGCACAAGGATCTGATGGTGCACAGAGCAGAGATTCATTTGCAGGGATGGCTGATGTCATAAACCAGGAGAGGGGCTTGGGAGAAGTTTATGGGCAGTAGCAGTTCCCTCTGAGTAAATTATGGCTGTGTATTCATTCTGGGACATTTACTACTTTCTCCCATAAATACAACTAATGTGCTGAATTTATTTTCAAAGCACAAAGCAGAGTTATAACTTATCTTAAAGTTTTTCAGTGAGGAAGCTTATAAAACAACTTCAAAGGTAATTCTTTGGGACTGGCCTATTGAAGATTTTAACCAACATCTTCATTTTCCCTTTTTTAAGACCATGGCACACATAAGCAGAGTCTCATTTCAGGATGTGGCATGTTTTCAAAGGCAATACCCAGAACCCGGGTGTGTGCAATTACTGTTTTCGCTTTACTCCTTCATTCATGGCTTTCTCCAAGAAAACACGGTTTCCACATAAGGGGACCTTATTTTTTTTCCTTTTGAAAGGGGCTTGTCACCATGAATAAGGCTCACTTATCTGTAACCAAAGTCATGGAAATTTACTTCAAATAGTTTTTAATTATCTAAATATACCCAGTTGAAAGGAAGCATTCATGAGTTTACCTGAAGCCTAAAGGAATTCTCCAAGTTTCTTTAAAGCTCTAATATATACTAAAGGGCTAACTTGTATTGATTTTATATTCACTAAAATGAAGGGACAGGGTGGGGTTGGGTGGACATAGGAGGGACAGAGGTTTTTCTTGATGAGAAAGCACTGAGAGACATTTCTCCCAGATTCAATCTTCCTTTCCCATCATGTTTTGTTTGCTGTGGCCTTCTCATACACTCACTCTCCATACTCTAGCCCTCCATCAGGAACAGGGAGAGCTATGCAGGTGGAGAATGCGGCCATCGGCAGTCAACAGAGCGAGCAAGCGGGCTCCAGACCAAGAGCATAAGCAGCAGCACAAAAGCCTCATGGCTGTAAATAACTGTCATTACTTTCTGAAAGTTCCCTGGATCAAGCAGGATTGCTCATGCAGTCATAATTACAAAGCAAGCTATAGTAATCATTAAACAAACACAGAGGGTGCTGCAGTCTTGAGCAGAGTGCCTGTCCTTGCTCTCTGGTTCTCATGGATGATATAGAAATAGCAAATGGAAGGGAAAGGTCAGCGGCTCTGTTCCTACGATTCAGCGGGCCCCTGCCCTCTGCCAGCTGCTTGCCTCTAACCAGTAATAGTGCTGTGCATGGCCATCTTTCACCAAAGTGTTAAAACAGGAAGGTAATTTAGGTAAGTTGGTGATTGTCTAGTATAACTGCCCAACATACAGAGCGAGGAATTCACCAGACTGGGGTATCCACTGGATTTAATCTTGTGGCTCACTGCTTCTAAGAGAGCATTGACCTTAGTTTCCACATGGGAAGAAGCCAAGTTGGAAAGCTGACATTAGTGGATGCTTACAGTGTGGCAGAGTGCAAAGCTTCCTTTGTATTTCATCTCCTTGTAATCTCCACAGCCACCCTATAAAAACAGTTAATTGTCTGCATTTATAGAGGAAGAAACTGAAACTCTGAAGAGGAAAATTATTTACTGTCTCCATCATGGCCTGCTGCTTTTAAAGCCACTGTTACTGTCAAGCTGCAAGCCTATTCCACAGCTATCCCAGAGACTGGGACAAGAAGTTAAAAAGTTTGAGGAGTGCCTGAGCTGCAGACTAAGTTCAAGACCAGCCTGGGTAAGGTAAAATAACAAATTTAAAAAGGAGCTAGGGTTACAGTTCAGGGGTAAAGTACATGCCTAGCACAGGAGAGTCTGTGAAGCTTTGGGCTTAATCCTCAGCACTGCAGACAAATTAGCAAACAAATAAGAAATGAGCAAATGCTTGGTCCTTTGTCCTCTGTGCTAGTGACAGGAAAGGTAAGAGAGTTCAAAAGCACTTAGGTATAATGTCACCCAACATTAGTTTTTTTAAAGATTTTACGTGAAAGATGATGCGTTTGGCTCAAATCCAATAAAATAGTGATGCTGTCACAAACCAATGTCATGAACCAGCTGGACTTCAGCACCAGCTTATGGAAGAGCACAGGCGCCGAAACCCACCATTTGCAAGTCAAAAGTCCACTCTAAACATGCCATTTATTCATGTACATGGCTTCCCTGGGTGCTGATTCACAGAGCACACAAAGGTTTAGTGAAACAGACCTTAAAGAGGGCACAGTCGGTGACTGGCCCCCTGCAGCTCAGGAACATCCAACACATTTACAGTGGCAAATAACCAATCATGAATGACCACTAGGTGCTTCTAAAGAAAGACGAACTCCCCTCAAGACCTTAGTCATTGCTCCTGGGCCTGCTCCTCAAAAACTGACCAAATGAGAAGTACATGAGAGATGCTCACTGTTCTAAATCCACACATCCGGAGGACGGAGACTCTTCTCCTGAGAAGTACACTTTCATGAGTGCACATTTAAATGCTAGCTAGGAACTAGACAGGTACACCCCCGAGAGGCAAGCCTCTATTTCTTTCCCCCAAAAGTTTCAGAAGTAATCCAAAATCCAACAATGGAGACACCCTGAAGCTCTGTGCCACAAATCTCATTTGATTTTTCTGAACTCTGAATGTCACTTAGCACTCACAGCCAGTCTCACTTCCACTAGCTGCACAATGATTACTGTACCTCCAGCTCTGACCCTTTGGGGTTTCTCAAAGACATTTCTATGTTGCTAGTCTCTTGCTAGCCCTAGGTTCCCCTTTCCTCGTCTCAGCATTGAAAGCACAGAGCAGATTCTCCAGCTTTGGAAAGATCATCTAAAGTTTCCCCCAAGATGCTGCTGTATGATTTCACTCCTGGTGTGACTGAAAACATAGTGTAGACGGTAAGGACTCAGGGGTATGGAGGAAAAACAACTTGTGCTGTTGAAAATTATTTTACAGGTGGACAGACAATGTCAAGATATTGTAAATACTAGGAGAAAAAAAAAACTTTAATTAAGAAAGACTTAATTAAGGGTGAGTCACAGGGTAGTAGGGAGGAGAATGTAAGGAGGATGAGGAGTGATTGGAGACCATCCTCAGCAAACTTAACTGAGCTGAGCTTAAAGCTGAACAAAGCTTCAAGTCAATCAGTGGAACGACTGGCTTCCCATTGATAACAAGGACAGGCTCAGCACTCTCAATACCTCCTCACCCACAAGCTCAGTGTCATCTCAAGGAAGTGTGTGGCATGGCTGCTTCTGTCTCACCAGAATATATACCCATGTCTTGTGACTGAAAAGTCAAGAAATGCTAGTTGAAAAAAAAAAAACACACACACACACACAGACGATGTTCTCTTCAAAAACAAAAAAATTCACATATGTGTCTGTAAATGAAATATGTGGCATGACACAATCACAAATAATATTCCCATTCTTCAAGGATGACGGCATGAGCCATCTTCAGGGCACAGAGTCTCTAGGGATTTTCGATATATCAACTTAGACACATTCATTCACAATTGAACCGTTTCTGGCTGCTACAGCTTGGATGAGAGCATCTGCTGATGTGTGTGGGGCTGGAAAATGACCTAGACAGCAATAAAGACACTTCTATTATAAGCTTCACAGATATTCAGAAAAACTAGCAAGTCTAATAGGCCAGGAGGGCCCAACCTAAGTCACTGTGGATGGGTACTATAAAATATTTGAAAGAGAACTTTCCAAGGAAAAAAGAAATAGGACTCTAAGCACCCAGACAAGGCATGTATGAACAAAGGAAGGGGGTGTGTCTGCCCACATCTTTCATCATCCAACTCTATACAGACAACAGGGTCTATACATTTGAGCTGAAAGCACTCTTTCAGTGAACTCTACATGTTGTGGCTAAGACACCTGGGCATAAGAAACTCTAATAGTCTAGCACAGAGGGATAAGCTTTTTCTCCAGTATGAAGCTGGATTTCTACAATGGTACTCTAAAGATTAAGCATAGTGCTGGGCCTCAGTAACATCTCATAAAACCAAAAAGTTCAGTTACAGAAAACCGCCTTCCAGGCTGACAGCAGCCACAGCAGCAATTGTACCCATTGGTCATTGGCTCCTGTGAGCCAGCTTACAAGGTACCACCAAGAGCAGCGATCATTGGAGTTCTAAATGCCGCCAACAGATCATTGGTGCTTTACAAACAGTTTGATCTCCTAAGGAATTCCAGAAAGATATTCATGATCCTTAATGTGTGATGAGTCACTTTATGACTTTTCAATTTATGATGAAATGAAGGTGCCATTCATCAAGCACAAACTAGACTTTAGATTATCAGTTTTGTTCTCCCCTCAGGCTAGTGACAGATGGCATGATATACAGACGTGCAAAGATGACTCGCAAAAGCAGGGGGCCTCCTACATGCCCTACTTAGCCACATATTCATAAGAATAACTAGATCATTCTCTACAGTGCTCTATAGCTTAGGTGTGTTAGACATAGATTCCACTTGGGGTGGGTTTATTAAGAAGTAACCCCATTGTAAGCTGGCAAAAGATGTGTATTATTTTATATCCAGTGTGTGACAATCTGTGAGCACTGGAGGCAATGTCAAAGCACAATCCACAGTGGAAAATGAAGGAGAGAGAAGTGACTTTAACCATAATCTAAATATCTTAAAACTACAGCATACACTAGATATTTCTTGTGGTCTGGCTCAACAGTAAGCTGAATATTAGGTAGTTCAAATCATTAGGAGTTTTTAAACTAGTATTTCTCACTACTTTGTGGGTATACATCAAAAATGGAGAGACGTATAGAAAGAAAATTCCTTGATTATCCTTCTCTCTGTAATTCTAACCCCCTATTGTTCCATTAGAGTTCCTCACTCAAATCCATAGGAAATATCTACACATGATTTTAACTTTGTACGGCTTTTCCTGAATGCTCTCGAAGTACCAAATGCTTCAGCCTATGTATTTACTAAAATTCACATCTTAGTCAGCAGTGGCAGAGAAGTTGACAGAAATAACAGCAAACTAAATTGAAGCGATTACAAAATCAAAGAGATAAGAAGTCTTGAGCACAGAAATAAATCTGAACCCAGGACTACTGTAAGCCAGCATGCTCAAGAACGCTGACCCCTTACCATCTCCCTGTGTGTTAGCCAAAACCCCATCCTTACCATTTCTGCACAGCTGGAAACGGTAGATACCACATGCAGATGTGGTGTTCTCCAGAGGAAGAAAACCATTTCTTTCTGTCAACTTCTTGTTTTTGTATAAATAAGACAATCAAGAAAATCTTGGGATAGGTTGGTGGTTTGTCATTGTCCTCATTAGCTCACAAGCTTGGCCCTGGTTGAAAGTCTCAACCAAACCTGACTTCTGGGAGCATGACTGAGAAGCCAATGATGAACAAGAGATCCTGATTTAGTTACAGGAGCATGGGACCTAATACTAGACATACTAATGGGGGTGATGACTTCAGGAAGAATGGTTCAATCTGAGAACAGATTGCAGCTGGAATGCCAGTAACACCTGATCACACAGACAGAGGCTGAAGGAAAGCAGCAGTGCTGAGTAAGGGACACAGGGAAGGCCGGTGTGCAGTGGACCACACATGTGTACTCTCAGCACTCGCCTTGAAGAGTGCCTATGCCCTTTTCTTTTTTAACTCCACAGAAACTTAAAAGTCTTTTTCACTCATTGTATGGATGAGAGAGGGAGGGAGGGAGGGAGGGAGGGAGAGAGAGAGAGAGAGAGAGAGAGAGAGAGAGAGAGAGAGAGAGAGATACATAGATACATAGATACATAGATGATACATAGAATATTATATGTATGTCAGGAAGGTTGAACATCTTAAAATTACCAGAGTCTACTCAGCTTCCCCCTGACCCTCATTTTGAGCAATAGCATATTTTTCACAATGAGCTGCAGGTTATTCTGAGTCAATCCTACGCATCAAAGTGACCCCACAAGAGCTCTCTGAGAAGAGTTGTCTATATTATTCTCTTGGGTAAGGGTGAGATGGAAGCACATCACACAAAAGGTAGAAGAATTGGGATGTGAATTTATTCAAAATAAATTCAATTTATTCAATTTATTCAAAATAAGGGGGGGTGAAAATGGGGCAAGAGAAAGAAGACAGACTACCATGTGGAGGCAGACTGTGTCCACATGCTGAATGGACAATTTTCATCGCATCAAATAGGATAAAAAAGTAAGTGTGATCTACAGTTTTTCTCCTAAGATATAGAAGAGCGGAGCTTGTATACTCCAAAGTGGAATTGGAACACAGCCCCTCCACTTCTGGAAGCACTGTGTAAGAGTCTGGAAAGGAAGAAACCCAGACCTACTAGAAGTCTCTGTGAGATGAATAATTATAGGAGCCCCAGCCAGTAAACAGAGCTGCCCACGTTCTCTCCCCACCAATTTACGACTCAAAGATTCCAAATGACAAAGCTCCTTTCTTGGCCATTTGTACCTTTTCTGAATCTGAAATGGAACAAAATGTATGATTTTTTTTTAAAAAATCATACAAACATTATATCCACAGCCAAATTCCACAAGACTGCTCATTGGTCCTGATTCAGAAAGGACACAGTGTGTTGATACAAGTGTTGCTAACCTTTGGGAAGCTGAGTGTATTCCTGGCGGAAGCCCTTCCTGGAAAAAAACAAACGAGCATTTATCCCCATGTTGACATTTTATTGAATTTTATGATGCCCAAGATTTGGGATAAGCTGAGAAGATGAGTCAGAAGAGCCACACAGAACGTTATCAGTCCTTTGCAAGGAGATCATTGTGGAGACAACAGATGCTTTGTCCTCTCATCATGGTTTCTTCCTCCTTTCCATTGCATTTCTAAACGTAATTTCCCCTTGAAGTACTAAGTCCTATTTCTAAGGGTGTGTGTGTGTGTGTGTGTGTGTGTGTGTGTGTGTGTGTGTGTGTGTGTGTGTGTGTGTGTGTGTGTGTGTGTGCTTAACAGACCTGGGCATTTACTACTTTCTGGCCTTATAAAATTCCACCATTTACTCCATCTGGGAAGACAATGAGGTTAGTTAAGGAGATAAAATGGAAATATAGATCATGGGATTTTTTTTGTTGTGGTTGTTATTAATAATGTTACTGTTTTGTGCTTGTTTGTTTGTTTGTTTTTGACTAGTTTAACTATGCCTTGGGTTTCTCCAGAGCTTCCTTTCTTCTTAGGGTTGATTTCAGGACATGAGCACTTGACTAAGAATTCTTGACTAGACAGAAGGTGCTTTTCCTGTGATGTCTTACTGATGCACGGGAGGAAACTCCTGCAGATCTCTGCTCCCATGCTCCTTGTGTTTGGGGGCGGGGAGGTATTTTTTTCTTGTCTTCTTTAAAGGAGGTAGATTGTTCTAATTTTTGTTCTTGATACAGGTTCCTTCTCCTCTCCCTGTCTGGTTCTTTAACAGCCTCTTCTTCTTCTCTGTTTTTTTATTTGTGGTTTAATTTTCCTATCATGTTTTTCAAGAGCTAGTAAAATTCTGAAGTACAACAGAAAATGTAAACCAGATGTCTGGTTAAAGCCACAGGCAAAAGCATGCAATCACCTATATTTTCTGCTAGAAATCCTTTGTTTCCTGGTTTGGTTTTGTTTTGTTTCTCCTTTTTGGCACCCATAGATAAAGACCTATCTTGACAATGGCACTGGAGATGGTGAAACCAAAGGCGGGCAGCAGGTTCTAACTCATGGCTTCCTTTTAGATTCCAGCTGGTTTTACCATAAAGCTTTGTCCCAAAGGAGAAGAATCATAGCTAAATTTCATGTGAGTCTTTCTAAGGTATTTGGTAAATGGCTAAGAAAAAATAAAAGCATACTGAACTGTTGGGATGACTAGCTTGTATCCACACACAACATCCAAAGCACAGTATAAGCCAATAATTTTCAGGTTCATATTATTTGTTTGGGGTTCTTGCCACGGTTCCCAATAACAATGAAATGGCACTTACTACAATTCAAACTCAGTTCACGTAGCAGTCCCACTCAGGTTTCCTGGATGTTCCAGGTCCTCTGAGTTGTCCAAGAGCACACTTAGGAAATAGAGTGATAGTTCAGATGATTAATTATATTCCAGACAATTTTGGAGAAAGGTTAACCCATTAAATTTATAAAAAAAACTTCACTAAAACTTGATTTTGTTATCACTATTCTCTGTGCATGAAACTTATGACCTATCGCTTCATAAAAATGCTCTGAGAGTCAATAGATACAGCCTCGTATTGCTGACATTATTATTATTATTAGATATAGCAGGGAGAAAAAGATCAGAAGTACATAGATTCAGCATTGTAGTAATCTCAAGAAATAGTTAAAGATGGATTCTAATCAGCAGGAATCTCAAAATATAAAAATGAATTCAGCAGAATTTGGAAATGAAGCATAATTATATTAGTCAAGCTTTAGTAAAAAAAAATATGACTTCTTCAGTGTGCGTATTAAAGAAAGCAGTATTATTTCATAGTAGAACATTACTTCCTCACCTGTCTTTTAAACTAAAGTGTCTACTTAAAGTTCATTCAGAATTAATAAAAAAAAAAAAGCCACATGACAGTCTTCAAATCAACTCCTATAACACATGACCTGTAACAGAATACACATCACTGTAAATAAAGAAATGAATTTCTTACAGCATCACCAAGAATCTACCTGGTCCAGGATGCTTGTGCTCTTTAGCAGGTATGTTTATATGAGGGTGCCGGATAACTGCATAAACTTAGGATTTCAAACTTCTCAACAGATTCCGAGCTTCTCTGGTTGTAAAATTGTTCATCAGTGTTCCCCATGAAGGGCAGTCAAAGAAGGAACACTTAAACCCCCTGGGTAGTGGTGGTACTATAGCAAAGTACATGGTGTCCATTCATCCTTGACCATTCATCAAGTTCCTATACGTTATTTACAAACTGGGTCTTGGGCAAACTTTTCCAAAAATATTTGTTTTTTGTTTGTTTGGTTGGTTGGTTGGTTGGTTGGTTTTGGGTTTTTTTCGAGACAGGATTTCTCTGTGTAGCCCTGGCTGTCCTGGCACTCACTTTGTAGACCAGGCTGGCCTCAAACCAAGAAATCTGCCTGCCTCTGCCTCCCAAGTGCTGGGATTAAGGGTGCGCGCCACTACTGCCCGGCAATTTGTTCTTGAAATAACCATGTAAACCAGTAAGGTATTAATATCTTATAGAGGGAATAAGGGTATTGAATCCAAAGTCTTAAGAGAACTCTTGCCATTCCCATTCCAAAATAGATGATCCAGGAACCAAAGAACCACACTTTTCTACCATGAAGTCTGTCTGCTTTCTGGTGCAGCAGAAGTTATTATAATCTGGAACACTTTTACAGTTAAATAAAAGTTGTTCAAACCTGACTCATATTATCTTTGCCTTAACTTAGTTTTCCCTTGTCACTGACCAATCACGAATTATTGCCTTGAGAGGAATTTGGAACATGCAATGGAGTTCCATATTTGGAATAGAAATTTCATGGGAAAAAAAGTCAAAAGAAAAGTAATGGAGTTTGGCTTCCACTCCATGGAACCACTTCACTTGTGACTTGGAAATCACAGAGCTACATGGAAAGGACCAACTGGGCCTGCTGAAGAACAGGGAACTTTACCTGGGACACAGACCAAATCCATTGTTTCCAAAGTTCTCAGCTCCAGAAAGTAAAGCATTTTGAGTTTAGAAAGAAGCTGTACAAGTTCTTGCCCTCCAGGACATGTATTTCAGCATGACCAGCAGCCATGGACTTTTCTGGAAACATTTTATTTACTCAGCGTCCACAGGAAGCCTGTCAAAGAGAATCCCACTGCTGTGATCACCAAGACATTCATAGACAATTAAAAAGATTGTGTGTATTCTAACCCTTATAATACAGATTTGTTTGTTTGTTTGTTTCCAAGGTTCTCGGCATCTCTCTTGTACAACTGTTCTGTTAAAGGCTAATCAAGACAGTGGTGGCATTTATCATATATACTTGCTGTCCTGGAAGTGCCAGGTCACTGTCTCAAGAATTTGTGGTTTATTCAGTTTAAAATGTCTCCACTCATATCTGGGGTCCTTCCTTCCTTCTTTTAGGCTATTAGACAGCGCTTCTCAACCTCCCTGCTACTTCGACCATTTAATACAGTTCTTCATGTAATGGTGACCCCCAACCATAAAATTATTTTTGTTGTTACTTCATAACTTTAATTTTGCTTCTGTTATGAATTGTGATATAAATAGTTGACATGGCTGATATGTGATCCCTGTGAAAGGAACCACCCAATTTCTTTCTTTCTTTTTCTTTTTTTCTTTTTTGGTTTTTTGGTTTTTTTGAGAGAGGGTTTCTCTGTGTAGCCCTTGCTGTCCTGGAACTTACTCTGTGGACCAGGCTGGCCTCGAACTCAGAAATTCACCTGCCTCTGCCTCCCAAGTGCTGTGATCAAAGGTGTGCGCCACCACATCCAGCTCCCCAATATCTAACTAACTACTTCTTGGGTGTTTTGGTCTCAGGATTAAAATTTCCTCCCACACACCTGGGAATTCCGTTTTTAAACTACACACAATTTTCTACATAAATCAACATCCAGCAGAGAAATGATACATTTTTGTTCTTTTAGCTTATATGCAACAAGAAAGCATGTGCACACACAGACACAATCACAAAGTTTCCCTAGTTGATACACCAGGAAAATATTTTAAGTCTATAGATAAGAAAGTTTATGATAACAAAATTATTCAGAATTTATCTAGCATCAGCCAATTTGTTAAGCATTCATCTGATTAATTAAATTTGTTGCTGATCATGTTTCTGGCATAATCTTATACAACTCTTCAGCTTGTAGCTTGACTTCTATTTGGGCTCTTCACAGCTGACACAGGAATTATGAAAAACCATGGACAAGTAGCTCTCCAACTAAGCATAACAAAGCACCCTGCACTGGGTATCAAAGCAC
>NC_034599.1:87781079-87809519 GCF_900095145.1 Mus pahari
GGGTATCAAAGCACCCTGCACTGGGTATCAAAGCACCCTGCACTGGGTATCAAAGCACCCTGCACTGGGTATCAAAGCACCCTGCACTGGGTATCCAGGTCCGGCCTGAGCCACATCTCTCCCTCCACCTCTGCTTCTCTCCTTCTCTCTGACTCCTTCCCCACTACATACTGACATTACCTTGCTACTAAAGACACACCAGAAAGGAAGAGATTACACAGTGAGAGGGAGGTGGGAAGCGATACCAAGAGAAGGAGAAAGGGTACAAGCACTTGAAATAAAGAAGAACAATGGAGGCAAGAGATGGGGGAATTCCATTTGCTGTTGAAAATATTTCAGCCTTAGAATATTGGACAGGCGCTTTAAGAGAAAATCACGCAGGAGTTTCCTTAGAGTGTTTGGTTAAGAACACTCTGGTGGATGGATATGCAGAATCACAATGAGCAGAGGTGGAAGGGCAGTTTTGCTACTTTAACGCTTTCCCTGAAGCCTGTCCCGTCTCTTCATTCTGCTCTGTGTGCACAGAATCTTCAACAGTTTCCTTGAGTTTGTGTGCTCTACACTTAGTCAATGTTTGAGCGGTGGATAGAGCAGTAGAGAAAATTGATATTCTCCAAATTTGGGTTTTAAATCTAATCCCCGAAATTTACTGTCTAAATCTTAGTCAAATCAGTAAATGGATGAAAGAGGAGAAGTAAGGAGAGAGGATTTACCCATATCTTGGTATCTGTGACGGTGATCTCTTCAGGCACACAACAAGCTCAAACCCGCAGTAACATTTAAATGTCTTCCAGGGTTGGTTCTAAGTGCTATCCTATATTCTGGAGTTTTGTAATCATGCCCAACCCCGCCGCATCCTGGTTCTCCAACCCAAGTGGAGATAACACTGCTTGCCTCAACTGAGGAGAAGTGCTTAGTATAGAAGGATGTCTCTTGCAGGTTGACGGCAAGCACATGAAATGCAATAAATACATCTTTCTCCTGTGTGTGGATAGAGCTGCTGATTGGACACAACATACAGATAACAGCACAAAGGTAAACATTTAATACATACTTGAAGGTCAGCAGATGTGTGGGCTCAGCTTGGGCAGCAATTGTCTCAACAGTGAATGGAAGTATGTTTTCATATTTTCTGACATGATGACAATGAGCAATGTAAACCTTCCCTGTTTCCTCAGAAGGCACTTGTCATTAGTCACCCCTCTACCTAAAATTCCACCCAGCATGGGTTAGAGAAGGTAGGATGCCTAACAGTTCACAAGACGCAAATAAACTACCACAGGCTGAGAGTGGAGCTCAGTGGGTACAGACTTTGCCTAGGATGCTAACACTCGGGAGGTAGGGAGTAGAGTCAAAAGTTCGAGGCTGTCCTCTGCTACATTGGATACTCTGAGCCAGAGTTTTAAATTGTAAATATAATCCAAAAAAAAAAAAACGTCATGATAGACGGGAGAGAAAGAAGTTTGGGGAAATATCCATTTACAAGAATAGAGGGGGGAAATGATGATTAGGAACAACGTTTGAAATGTCTTCTTAAAAAGTTTTCTGTGTTAGAAACACCAAGTGCTTTGGGGACATTGACTATTTAATAGTGCTAGAAAGCTAGACACTAGTTTCTAGAAACACCAAGAGGGGCGTATGCAGGATACGGAGAGGGAGGATAGAGATTGGGACTTTACTTGGGGTAGAAGAGAGAGCTGGATTTGGTCCCGAGAACAACAAACTCCACAGGCTTCCGTGCACTCACCTTGCACAAGAATGTCCATCAGCTCTGACGGTGACCAGAGCCAACACCTACTTTGGCTTGTATTGAGTATGTGATGCTATCCACATGAGCTCTGCCTCAGATTGACTTAGTGATGCTGTCATTGAAGTCAGACATATGTGTGTGGCATACTCCGCTGATGCATTGATCTACTAAAACTTATTAGAGTGAGGGGATTTACTTTGAACAACAACAATGCCCATAAACAGGTAAACTTATTACACAGTAGCTTGCTTAGAGAAAGGTTGCTCAGGGTCCATGGTCACCAAGAGTCAAGAAGCTACTTGAAGGCTACTGAGCAGCCCAAACCTTGTCTGTGGCTGTAATACACGCACATCTCTGTGGTTAGTTTCAGCTGACTTTAATATTATTGTGCCTGATAGTCTTCAATTGGAAGTGGAATTTCCCAACTTGCCCTTAGACAAAGCACTGTTTGGTTGTCAACCCCTCAATTGTTTATAGGGATATAAGCAAGACATGGTCAAATTACAGTCTAGTGATTTCATCATGCATAAAAATCCATTGCTTGGGAAGAAACTTTATCACATGTGTTCATGTGCATCATAACTGGTGAAGCAGATGAAAACCATGCATTTATTATTTATTTTGTATATGGAAATCTGGGGTGAAAGGAAACCCAACCCCCAGCTAGGGACTTCTCTTGTTCTTTGGGGGTCCATTTACATGAGATCACCAATTACCCTGTTATTCGATTCTTTACATTCTGCCTTGTTTGTAGTTTCTATACTCCCTATTGCTATTTAGGGGATTCTCTGACCTGGATTCCTCATTCTGTGAACACAACTTCCCACCCCACGAATATCCATCAAATAAGGCCCCACCTAGACTGCCTTAGCCTAACAATGACTGAGGGTGTCTTCAACAACCATGTCTCACTGATGCTATTTTCCCATCTCTAGTTTCTGTTTCCTTGGCCTATAGAATTGTTCTGCTAATTGTCTGCTAATTGTTGTTGCTAATGCATCTTGCTCTCTTAAATCTCTCTAGAAACACGGAAATCAGACAGCATGCCCTGGAACCATAAAGATACAAAGTGGCCAAGGCTTGACATCAATTCCTACAGCTAACAACCACAAGGTCTAAAAAGGACAGTAGAAGCAAACCCTTTTGCTCTATAGCCTTTTCTCTCACTAAGAAGCTACTCAGAACCCCAGGGAACAAAGGGTTGTTACATTTCCCTACTTTGTTCCCAGGGAGCAAAGGGTTGTTACATTTCCCTACTTTGCCTCTAAATACTTTTACTTGGACTACATTGTAAAGATTCCCACAGAAGAACTAAGGCTATCTTGCCTCAAAAAATATTTGGGACCCTGAACTAAATCTCTTAATACAACATTAAAGAAACTAAAGGTGTCAGCTTTGTGTTGTAGGAACATTGTCGCCTTAATTGTCTGTAAGCTAATTACCAGAACCATCTAGGGAACCAAAACACCAGCTCTCTAGCACAAGTTGGAATTCATTCTACTGAACTCTGAATGACTCTGCTTTATCACAGCAAAGAAAGGACAAAACCATCTTGTTCTTCCCCCCCTAAAAGAAAATCACAAGTCTAAATATGAGGTCCTGCCTTATCTTTCAAAATATCACTGAAGTCTGACATTTTTCTCCCACAATTACTGATTCCAGGCACATATTAATGATATTTTTATTAATTACTAATGAGGAAGAAATTTGGTTTCTTAAATTTTCTTACTTTGTACTTGCATTATAAAGTATTGCAGGAGAGTTTTGAGTGTTTTTTTTTTTAGTTCAAAAATTACAAATCATTCTAATTTCTTTATTATTATTTTTTTTCTTTTCTTTTACACTCCAGATTCCACTTTCTCCCTGTCCACCCTCCAACTGCTCCACATCCTATACTTTCTCCTGCCCTCTGTCTCCATGAAGATGTCCCCCAGCCTGACACCACCAGACCTCTAAACTCCCTGGGCCCTCCAATCCCTTGAGGGCTAGGTGCAACTTCTCTGACTAAACTCAAACCCTGAAGTCCTCTACTGTATGTGTGTGTGGGGGTGGGGTCTCACATCAGCTGGCACATGCTTCCTAGTTAGTAATGCAATGTCTGAGAGATCCCAGGTTAATAGAGACTGTTGGTCCTCCTTCAGGGTTGCCCTCCTCCTAAGTTTCCTTCAGCCTTTCCCTAATTCAACCACAGGGGTCAGCAGTTTCTGTCCATTGGTTGGGTGCAGATATGTGCATCTGACACTTTCAACTGCTTGTTGGGTCTTTCGGAGGGCTGTCATGATAGATCCATTTTTGTGAGCGCTCTATTGCCTCAGTAATAATGTCGGGCCTTGGGGCCTCCCCTGGCTGGATCCTACCTTGGCCCTATTGCTGGATCTTCCTTTCCTCAGGCTCCTCTTCACTTCCATCCCTGAAGTTCTTTCAGACAGGAACAGTTATGGGTCAGAGTTTTGACCATGGGATAGCAATACCCTCCTTTACTCAATGGCCTTGTCCTTCTGCTGGAGGTGGGCTCCACAAGTTCCCTCTTTCCACTGTAGGGCATTTAATCCAGGGTCCCTCACCTTGAGTCCCAGAGTCCCTCACCTCCCAAGTCTCTGGTAAATTCTGGAGGGTGCCCACAACCTCCAGCCCCCTGAGGCTGCCTGCCTCCACTCCCTCCGCAGGCCCTCAGGGTTTCAGCCCCCCTCCCCAACCCAATACCAGACCATGTTTCCCTCTTCAATACCCCCAGTCTCCTTTCCCTCCCAGATCCCTCCCTTGCTCCCTCCCTCCCTCCCCACTTGTGATTGCTTTCTTCTCCCTCCCAAATGGGGCTGAGGCATCCTCACTTGGGCCCTTCAGCTTGTTGACCTTTTGGAGATCTTTGGACGGTATCTTGGGTATTCTATACTTTTTTTTTTGGGGGGGGGGTCGCTAATATCCACTTACTAATGAGTAAATACCATGCACGTCATTTTGGGTCTGAGTTATCTCACTCAGAATGATACTTTCTAGTTCCATCCATTTCACTGCAAAATTCAGGATGCCTTCATTCTTAATAGCTAAGTAGTATTCAATAATGTAAATGAACCACATTTTCTGTATCCATTCTTCTGTCATGGGACATCTGGGTTGTTTCTAGCTTCTGGCTATCACAAATAAGGCTGCTATGAACATAGTGGAACACATGCCCCTGTGGCATGGTGGGCCTTTTTGGGTATATTTCTAAGAGTGGTATAGCTGGGTCTTCAGGCAGATCTATTTCCAATTTTCTGAGGAACCTCCAGATTAATTTCCAGACTGGTTGTACCAGTTTGCAATCCCACAAGCAATGGAGGACTGTTCCTCTTTCTCCACATCTTTGCTAACATGTGTTGTCACCTGAAGTTTGATATTAGCCATTCTGATTGATGTTAAGGTGGTATCTCAGGTTCATTTTGATTTACATTTCTCTGATCACTAAGGCCTTTGAACATTTCTTTAGGTGCTTCTCAGCCATTCGAGATTCCTCAGATATGAATTCTCGGTTTAGTTGTATACTTCATTTTTTGATTGGGTTGTTTGGGTTTTTGGTGGTTCTTGAGTTTTTCTTGAGTTCTTACTATATTTAGGATACTAGCCCTCTATTGCATGTGGGGTTAGTGAAGATTTTTTTCCCCAATCTGTAGGTTGCCGATTTGTCTTATTGACTATGTCCTTTGCCTTACAGAAGCATTCCAGTTGCATGAGGTCCCATTTATCAATTCTTGATCTTATAGCATGAGCCATTGGATTTCTGTTTAGGAAATTTCCCCCTGTATCAATGAGTTCAAGGCTCTTTTCCACTTTCTCTTCAATTAGATTGAGTGTATCTGGTTTTATGTTGAGGTCCTTGATCCACTTAGACTTGAGATTTGTGCAAGGTGACAAATATGGTTCTATTTTCATTTTTCTACATACAAACAGCCAGTTAGACCAGCACCACTTATTGAAGATGCTTTCTTTTTCTATTGTATATTTTTGGCATCTTTGTCAAAGATCAAGTGTCTGTAAGTGTGTGGTTTTACTTCTGGGTCTTCAATCCTATTCCATTGATCAACATGTCTGTCTCTGTACGAATACCATGCAGTTTTTATCACTATTGCTCTGTAGTAAAGCTTGAGATCAGGCATGGTGATTCCCCTAGCTGTTCTTTTATTGTTCCTTCAGTAGTAAGTCCTTGTCTTTAAGTATGCTGCCTTTAGTATCATCATAGAACATTAATGAGAATGGATCCCTTCTATTCTGTTGCTGTTATGCAACTCTCTGACCAAATGCAACTGGGGGGGAATGTTCCTCTTCAAATTTCAATGTAATTATGATAAATTTGATAATAATCCATCATTGAGAAAGTCATGGCAGGAAATCAAGGCAGGAACCTGGAGGCAGGAGCAATGGAGGGCACAGCTTGCTTGCTCATTCACTGGCTCACACTCATCTATCCTGCTTATACAGCCCAGGTCTGCCTGCCAAGAGATGGTGCTGCCCACAATAGGCTGGGTCCTCCCATATCAATCATCAAGACAAGTTCTGGGAAATTCCTTAGCTGAGTTATCCTCTTCACAGGTGACTCTAGGTTGTGTCAATTTGACAAAAAAAAAAAAAAAAAAGAAGAAGAAGAAGAAAGAAAAAGAAAAAAAGAAAAGAAAAGAAAAGAAAAGAAAAGAAAAGAAAAGAAAAAAGAAAGCAAATGAACAACCAAAAAACAAAAGTAAAAACAAAACCAGATTGTAGTCCTTCCAATAGAAACCACATATGGAGTGTTTACATTCTTACTCTTCTATAGAAGTGTCTGAGTATTACTGAGATATTGCTAGGAGAGGAGAGTGGATTGACATGGCTAAATGAGCCCAGCCATATACCTCACAGTGTTCAGTCATCTGGATACTTAGCTATATTAATAATGGGAAGAAATCTGTAATGTCAAGGTTAAAGAATAAATATTATCAGTAATGAAGCAGGGATTTGGAAGAACTTGAAGTTCAGGACACTCGCCAGCAGGGACTTAATGTAAAGATGAGGGTATCTGGGGACATCTAAGACTGTGAAATTCTGTATTCAGGGATTATGAGAGTTGCCCTAGGACAAATGCTGGAAATACATATTTTTCAGAAGTAAAGTATGTGCCTGGCATCTCACTCCTTCCATGATTGTTTTAAACAACTGCCAGCCATAACACTTATCCAGGAGAGCAGCACGAGAAGGAGAGGACTACCTCTGCTTAATACAGTAAACAAACTCTGGGCGCAACCTGCACTGCAGTCTTTGTTCACTGGAGATGGTGTGTGTGTGTGTGTGTGTGTGTGTGTGTGTGTGTGTGTTTCAGTGTGAGAGAGATTGTGTGAATGCATGCAAGCACCAGGTTTTCAAAAGCAAAGAGAAATATAGAGCTAAGAATCACCACGTGGCTCAGAAAGACAACCATGAAAAGATAAGAAAACCAAAGAAGAAGCAGTAAACCCTTTTAGGAAAAGAAAAAAAATGTTGAGATTTCATTACAAATAGTAGAAACTTATAAAATGGATACTTTCTAAGAAAATGACCAGAGAATCTAAATTTTTAAGTATTAAAGAAAAACTTAGCGAGGGAGGTAAATAGTCTGAGAGAACAGAAACCAGGAGGCAAAGAAAGTATAAGATTGAAGGGTGTGGATGAACAGAGTGGTAGAATTATTATATTTAAAGTACAAGATACATAAGCATTAAAAATGAAACCTACTACTGTGTATAATTAATATATGCTTATAAATTTTAAATATCTAAAAAATATGAGGTGAAAGAAATTCTAAAGTTTTTATTAAATGTCTGAAAGTAGAAGAGAAATATAAATTTTTAGTTTTGAATGTTCTGCAAAGTACCAATAGGATATTCTACAAGTTCCTGACACACCAGGTCATCACACAGCTGGGTTTCAGAAAGGAGGGGCAGTCTACTTCCACAAAGAGAGAACTTACTTCTCTACTAATACAAACTAATGTGTTATGCAGATCAAAGTAGTAAGGCATAGATTTACATTAACAAAATAGACAAGCTCAGCAGAGTGGAGGTAGATAAAAATCTCCCTTGGATATAAAGGAAAACACATTCTAAGGCAAAGAAGAAATCAATACCATTTAATTTGTATTCCAGGATTTTCAGTAATGGCTAATAATCTATTGTTATGTCTCTCAAAGCCAAGAACCACAAATTAGAATATGGAAGAAAATTAAATGAGAAAGCATCATTCAGTGTATTCAGAGAACATGAAACAACAAAATAATCTACTAAAATTTTGAAACTGTTTATGGTTAAGCAATGAAAGAAAAATATGCACATAGAGCAAATCTATTCTTCCCAGACATCCATAAGAGGATGTTGTGCTGGGCACCATATTTTTATTTCCTCCGCCAAAATAAAAATATGACACACTTAAGCAACACTCCAGAGATGGAATATCTACGACTAGGAAAACTATTTAGAAAATAGCCAGGAAGCCGAATCCCTGGAGATGGCGAACTAACCAGGCCAGTGAGGTCTGCAGCCACATGCAGCCCCAAGCTGCCCTAGCCTCTTCCCCTGTGGTAGAACTGGAGGTGGTGAGATCTTGTCAAAATTCTGACAGTGTAAGTTTGAACTGAGAGCTAAGTCCAGTGGGTGTTAAAGGAGAACTTCACAAGAGCAGACTGGAACACAGACCAAGACCCCAGCCTCCTTCTTGAGGCCTAGTAGGAGGACCCTGTTTTAGGGTATGAGAGAAGTCCTTCTGTGGGAAGGTTCCCCTTCTACAATATGTGGGTTAGCTGTCAATGAGGGAAGGTTGAAATCCTCAGTAAGTGAAAATAAAGATTATGGAAAGAATCCTAAAATTATTAATTGATTTTGAGTTTGTTAACTGTGTATCTTTACCAATCATACCTATGTATGACACATGTATAAATTTTGTTATATGATAGTTACATAGCATACCATACAGAAATATTATATATATACATATTATATATAATATATATTATATAAATATTATAATTTGTTTTAAGCTAAAGAATTGATAAATAAGAGCAAGCTGATCACAAAGTTTATTAGAATCAAATCTAAAAGACGAAGTTTCATGAAGTGGATACAAAAATTTGGTCATAAAAGAGAACGGGTTTGGAAAAGCATTATCCATAGGATTGTGTTAGCAACTTGTAAGAGATTTGATGCTCTTCTCTAATTAAGAATGCCCTAATTTCTATGTATCTGGAGGATACCATCCTTAGTGAGGTAACCCAATCACAAAAGAAGTCACTAGATATGCACTCACTGATAAGTGGATATTAGCCTAGAAACTTAGAATACCCAAGATACAATTTGCAAAACACAAGAAAATCAAGAAGGAAGAGTAACGTGTGGATACTTCATTCCTCCTTAGAATAGGGAACGAAATACCCATGAAAGGAGTTACAGGGACAAAGTTCAGAGCTAAGATGAAAAGATGGACTATCCAGAGAGTACCCCACCCGTGGATCCATCCCATAACCAGCCACCAAACCCAGACACCATTGCATATACCAGCAAGATTTTGCTGAAGGGACCCTGATATACCTGTCTCGTATGAGGCTATGCCAGTGCCTGGCAAATACAGAAGTGGATGCTCACAGTCATCTATAGGATGGAACACAGGGCCCCCAATGAAGGAGTTAGAGAAAGTACCCAAGGAGCTGAAGGGGTCTGTAACCCTATAGGAGGAACAACATATATGAACTAAACTGTACCCTCAGAGCTCATGTCTCTAGCTGCATATGTAGCAGAAGATGGCCTAGTTGGCCATCATTGGGAAGAGAGGCCCCTAGGTCTTGCAAACTCTATATGCCCCAGTCTAGGGGAATGCCAGGGCCAAGAAGTGGGAGTGGGTGGGTAGGGGAGCAGGGCGGGTATAGGGAAATTTTAGGATAGCATCTGAAATGTAAATAAAGAAAATATCTAATAAAATAAAATAAAATTAATAACAAAAGAATGCCCTAATTTCTTTAAACTTACATCATGTGTTCAAGTATCAATCTGAAACCAAGGAGAAAATGCCAATACATACTAATAATAATGCATTATAAAATAATTCAGCCCTTAAAGTTAAATTACAATAAAGATCTTAAAATGTTTTCAGCTTATCAAGTAAGAATGAAATACTCATACCTTCTCTCTCTCTCTCTCTCTCTTGTGTGTGTGTGTGTGTACGTGCACACACACAGTATAATCTTTACTCAATTTGTCTGTGTAAATTACAATAGGAAACACTGTAAATTTATGCTATGAGAAGCATAAGAAAAAATTGTAATAAATTTAAGGACCCATTGAAAGAAAAACCACAGAATATGGAAAATATGCAAGTAAAGTTCTGGTATATGTTACCAGGAAGTCACAAAACCCACATCTAAGCATTTCAAAAAATAAAATAAACCCATAAAGAAGAAGGATAATTAAGGAGGCAAAATAGTAATGTGGTTGGAAGTGACAGAAGAGACTGACAAAATAACCAAGAATAACACAAAGCAAACAATAGATACCTCCAATCAATCCATTAGAACTTAGGAACATTTTGTCTCCATATTTCCTCCTGTGTGTATTTTGTTCCCACTTCTAAAAAGCATTGAAGCATCCACACTTTGGTCTTCCTTCTTCTTGAGCTTCATGTGGTCTGTGAATGGTATCTTGAGTATTCCAAAACCTTGGGATAATATGCACTTATCAGTTAGTGTGTACCGTGTCTGTTCTTTTGTGATTGGGTTACCTTACTCCGAATGATATTTTCTAGTTCCATCCATTTGCCTAAGAATTTCATGAAGTCATTGCTTTTAATAGCTGAGTATTATTCCATTGTGTAAATGTACCATATTTCTGTATCCATTCCTATGTTGAAAGACATCTGGGTTCTTTCCAGCTTCTGGCTATGAACATAGTGGAGCATGTGTCCTTGTTATATGTTGGAGATGAAGTGTTGAGCAGAGACTGAAGGAAAGGCCATCCAGAGACTGCCCAACCTGGGGTTCCATCCCATATATAGTCACCGAACCCAGACACTATTGTTGATGCCAAGTGCTTACTGACAGAAACCTGATATAGCTGTGTCCTGAGAGGCTCTGCCAGAGCCTGACAAATACAGACACGGATGCTTGTGGACAACCATTGGACTGAGCACTGGATCCCCAATGAAGGAGTTAGAGAAAGGAATGAAGGAGCTGAAGGCGTTTGCAGACCCATAGGATGAACAACAATATGAACCAACCAGACACACACAGAGAGAGAGAGAGAGAGAGAGAGAGAGAGAGAGAGAGAGAGAGAGAGAGAGAGAGAGCGCTCCCAGGCTCCCAGGGACTAAACCACCAACCAAAGAGTGTACATGATGGGACCCATAGCTCCAGCCACATATGCAGCAGAGGATAGCCTTGTCGGGCATCAATGGATGGGAGGAGAGGACCTTGTCACTGGGAAGGCTCGATGCCCCAGTATAGGAGAATACCAGGGCAGGGAAGTGGGAGTGTGTGGAGGAACACCCTCATAGAAGCAAGGGGAGAGGGAATAGGATAGGGAGCTCCTGGGGGAAGGGGGCAGGAAGGGTGATATCACTTGAAATATAACTAAAGGAAATATCAAATTAAAAAATAAAATTAAATTAAAACTCAGGAACAGGCACATTCAAAACTGCTGGATGGAGACAATGACAGTGCCTTGGGATGAAGACCTTGAGGAAAAAGTGTGCTTTTGGAGTGACAAGGTAGGATGTTGCCAGAGTAAGAAACATCTCAAAGTCAGTTTCCAGCATGCATCTATTTCTTCCTTCCTATTTCCAACTCAATTTCACTTTTTTAAAATCCAGTGATATATTATGACCCCGAAAGGTAGCTTTGCCAGCAAGAAAAATCACCACCATGTGTCCAGTCCTAGAATTGGATTCATTACTCTGACCACAACTTGAGCAGAGCAAAGAGGTGCTGAGTGTGACTGTTCTATAAGCAGTGACCCTTCCCAGGTACATTTTGTTCTTGTCTTCTTGCAATTAAAAACATCAGCTATTACTAGTTAGTTACTATAGACAGGCATTGAGATGATCCTCTTACCCAAATCCTCTTCTTTCCCAGGATACAATCTAACCCCCACACACACGTTTGATAGATGGTGTGTGTGTGTGTGTGTGTGTGTGTGTGTGCATGCATGCGTGTGTGCGTGACTGTGTATAACTACAGCACTCTTCTTCGCCCACATCTATGATTAGCACAATCAAATTCTTTTTAAGAAGACACAAGATAGAAATCAAATAGAAAGCATTGACCACAGTAACCCACACTATTCTCCTGGGAATCACACATCACATTTCAGGAAACTCCTTGTATTTATCATGCCCACACACAAGAAGCCAGTGTTTCAGCACCCCAAACCAGTGAGCTAATGCAAAGCGCTTTTTTTTTTTTTTTTTTTTTGTCAGAGTCAGGGTGTTTTACTGTCTCTCGAAAGAATTTAACCACAATCATATCTGTTATCTTACTTTTATTGCAGCAGTAAGTACTGGAAGTTAATCTAATTCAAGAACAAATGTTATACCGAAGAGAAAAGAAGAAAGAAAATGAGCAGAAGGTAGAGACTGCAATCCCCTGCTCAGCTGAGAGGGTTCCTCTTGTTTTCACCTAACCCCATTAATGGTTACAAAGAATGAAAGCAGCAGGTAGAAAAATGTGATTATTAGCCAGGAATCCCCTATCAAAATGTGTCCCCTGCTTTCTCCAGGGGCTCTCATTTCCAGGATAAACAACTGGGGTCAGGGATCATCAAGGGTCCTCTATTGAATTAGCTCCGCCTGTGCCAGAAACATCCCCAGATCAACAACATTATATTTTACTTGTATTTAGAAGAGAGATTCCCTTTGGGGCATCTCTGAGTGAAGATGAACACATTTATTTCAAAGATAGCATGTGAGATTTCTACACATTTAAAGTGATGTGAATATCATTTAAAGTGGAACTCATATTTAGACATTATATTAATAGACATGATATTCAAGTATTTCAGAAGTCATTAGAGAGATAGAGAATAAAATATAACAGTTGATATTTGGGGGATATCAGCCTACAATAACCTCCCCCCCCCACACACACACACACTTTTCTCTGAGAACCACTTTGCCCACAATAGAAAGGATTTCACTAGCTGGTTTTATAATGCAATTCCCCCTCCCCCTGCCTCTATGAGGGTGCTCCACTACCCACCCATCCACTCCCAACTTCCCAACCTGGCATTACCCTTCACTGGGGCATTGAACCCTCAGGCCCAAGAGATGCTCATCCCACTGATGTTCAACAAGGCCATCCTCTGCCACCTATGCAGCTGGAGCCTTGGGTTCCTCCATGTGTACTCTTTGGTTGGTAGTCCAGTGCCCAGGATCTGGCCAGTTGACACTGTTGCTCCCTCCATGGGGCTGGAATCCTTCAGCTCCTTCAGTCCCTTCTCCAACTCCTCCTTCGGGGACCTGTGCTCAGTTCAATGGCTGGCTGAGAGCATCTGCCTCTGTATTTGTCAGGCTCTGGCACAGCCTCTCAGGACACAGCTATATCAGGTTCCTATCAGCAAGTACTTCTTGGCATCCACAATAATGTCTGGGTTTGGCAACTGTATATGGGATGGAACCCCAGGTGAGGCAATCTCTGGATGGCCTTTCCTTCAGTATCTTCTCCACACTTTGTCTCTATATTTCCTCCTGTGTGTATTTTGTTCCCTCTTCTAAGAAGCACTGAAGCATCCACACTTTGGTCTTCCTTCTTCCTGAGCTTCATGTGATCTGTGAATTGTTTCTTGGGTTTCCAGAACGTTTGGAATAAGATCCACTTATCAGTGAGTGTGTGCTCTTTTGTGACTGGGTTACCTCACTCAGGATATTTTCAAGTTCCATCCATTTGCCTAACAATTTCATGAAGCCATTGTTTTCAATATCTGAGTAGTATTCCATTGTGTAAATGTACTATATTTTCTGTATCCATTCCTCTGTTGAGGGACACCTGGATTGTTTCCAGCTTCTGGTTATTATAAATAAGGCTGTTATGAACATAGGGGAATATGTGTCCTTATTCCATGTTGGAGCATCTTCTGGGTATATGCTGGGCCTCAGGTAGTACTATCTCCAAATTTCTGGGGATCTGCCCGACTGTCTTTGTAGCCAATCTAATATTATATCAGCAATTGAAGAGCATTTCTAGTTTCTTTACATTTGTAAACTGGTTTAAGTTACCTCACATTAGTTGTGCTCACAGTCAAAAGATTTTCATTCAATTATTTCTGTAAATACAATGCTCTGAGTTATTGAAAATGAAGCTTAATAATTCCTCCTACTATTCTCCAGTGTGTAAGTAGAAGCTTAATTTGAAGTCACGTTGTCTTGGGCTTATTTATAAAATGTGGGCATGGTTTATCAGGTACCCTTCATTCCTTCTTGGGAAAGTCAAGGTTGCTGATCTGCACATACATAAAATGAGAAATGAGAGCGTCTAACTGGGTGCTATGTTCATCTCCCCGTTCACATTTCTTTGAGACTATAATTCTACAAGCATGCCCCTCCAGCCCTAATAAAACACAATTCTTCCTTTCAAGAATCTATTCACTCTCTTGCTTTTAGATCCTATACTGATTTCTCATCCCAGCATTTCACTTATCAACAAATGAGAACTACATAAGTAAGAAAATGGCTTACTGAATTAAACCACATATTTATAAGATTTGTGAGCTATTTTAAAATAAGGCCATGGCTTATAATAAATTATCAAAGACAGGATTTAAAAATCATGAATAAATTTAAATTCAACATATTCAGCTCATTTTCATGTTTATCAGTTACTAAGTGCCTTTCATGTACATGGCACTATATTTAAAAGTTAGAACACAATGATGACCTCATAAACTTCCTTTCTGTGTGGAAATTAAGCAGGAAATAAAGATAAGCAGAAGCATAGAAATTATGAAGGAAGTTAAAGAAGTATGAAGCCAAAACATGGAATATATTCACTGATTCATTCAACAAATTATTTTAAGCATTGATTAACAACTATGTACCTTTTCAAACACCATCATAATAGGATCCCTTTGTAAATAGATCAATGGCCTGAAAGCAGTGGCCACAGGTTAGACAGACCCATGAAAATACCATCTTAAGAAGGACTTGACTACTTACCATGGAAGTGAAATGCATCGTAGTACAAATAGTACCTGTTGTGACAAACAGATTTTTTTTTCCCACAAGGGCCAAATACCTGTTTGTCAAAAGTGTGTGTGTGTGGGGGGGGGGGGGCAGGGACATAAACTCTGGAGGAGCCAGAGCAAGGAACTCTAAGGAAAAGCATGACCGGGAACGATCCTTCTGTTTTCCATCACATGCTAATAATGATCACCGGAAATCAATCCTCTCAGAGCAAGCAATAAACAAGTGGGGCGAGTTATTTATCCAAGTGAATAATGCCAGTCTCTGAGACGCTCACACAGACAGAGCTCAAAACCTTAAACACAGCATAGTACGTAGATAAGCAGAACTGCCACAGTGGTGAGAAAGCGAGCTCTGGGTCACTCCACCAGCATGGCGTGAGCATGCTAAGACTTGCTTAGCTGTTTTCACTGATGAGTAGTCAGTCAACCCATTGCCCACAAAGACTGAATCTGGTTCTGCAATAAGACACTGTCCCTTAATCCTAACCAGACACACTATAGCAAACTGACTTAAGTGACATCATGCTACTCTCTTTAGATATGATTCATCTGTTTAGTGCATGCTGCATTCTCCCGTTTGTCTCTAAATTTTCACTTAGAATCACTATCTAGAGTTTAAAATATTGGCGCATTCATGTGTCATGAACAATTGGCTACATCATCTAGAGCCCCCAGATAAGAACTAAAGGACTCGCTTCCCAGCTTCGGTAAACAACAACTAAAGGTTGTTCTCAGCCTTCTCTTTTTCTGAGTAACATCATCTCAGACCAGTGGGTCGATTGTGCAGGTACAGGGAACATAGCAGTAGTCAGGGCATCAAGGAGTCTCTTGTACCTAATGGAAGCTGCAAAACTGACAGAGCACCAGAACTGCAGCTGAATGAAATAAACTGCAACGATGGAGTGATCTTCTCCAAGTGAGGATGGTCCTGGATGGCTGTCCTCTGGCCGCTCAACTTTAGTTTCTGTAGTTCTAGAAAGTCTGTTTCATAGAAGTGGTGCTGTTTTAACCAGGCACATATTAAAGACATTAAAGCTTAAGTTATGGGTTTTGGTCCTGTTGCTCCAATTAGTTTCTGAGAGTGGAGGGGGGGGTTCTTAAAAAGGGTGGGAAGAGGAGAACTCTAGACTAGCAGGAGTAATTAACCCTGATAATTAAAAAGAGATAAAACAGCTACAAGTGGATCATAAAAACTAAACTTGGCTCCCAGTGATTCACAGGGGAGTTTTGGAAATGGAAATGTGTAACAACCATGTCCTGGAAGAAACAAACAGGGGTGAGGTTCTGCATTATCCCTGCCAGGAAGCATCCACCACAGCAGTGGTGCTCACTTGGAGCAGAAAGGTAGGAGATGTGCCTGAAGCTCAATCAAGCATTTGTGTAGGATTTTAGGCTAAAGAGTCTACTCTACAATCCTGAACAGTTAGACCCAGAGCCTTTGCCCCAGAGTCAGTTCTAATGACCTGGAGAAAGATTGTAATAGACAAGTATGCTGCATGGCTTTAAACAACCCCAAGACACAGTATAGTCTTCAGCTTGTGACAAACAGCAACAGATTGCTTACAACTAGTTTTGCCTTTAGAACTTGATTTTTGTAGACAACGGCCACTTTGTTAGCAGCCACTTCCCTCTTCTGTAGTCTGTAACTGGTGGGTGTCAAGATACAAAGGATTCAGTCCTGCTATTATCGTTCAGAATAACCTGGGAGGAAAACCCCCTCATACCACTCACAACGAAAAGAACCTTGACACATACAGAGGCCATTTGCCCACTGACAGTTCTGCTCCCTTCACTTCCCACAGAGGTTGTACCAAATTTACTTCCCATTAAATTCTCTGCGCACAATTCTCCATCTCACAGCATGCTACTATTTTTTTATATATATATTCTTTATTGGGTGCTGGGGTCTGAACTCTGGCAAGTGTTCTCCTACTGGGCTATGCTCTATCCTTATGATAGGAATGTTTCTGATGTGAATTTGAATGCAAAATCCCAGATCTCAAAGCTTTCCTTAATCCACTGTTTCCTGTAAAAGATAGACAAGAATTCTGAATGTGCTACACATCCTACTGTCCACTTAAAAGGTCATGGTCTCGAAGTGCAATAATCTTGAGGCACTGGAATGCTGGGAATTATTCTAAATTGTTTGAAGTTCTAGTATACTGTGCTTTTAAGCCAAGAATGTTAATGAGAAATGTTGGTACATCTGACCATAGCTCTGTCGTTAGCTTGGTCACACACATTATTGCTACAAAGAATAGCATCTAAACGAACATTTTCCCAAACACTAGCTATTTATCTGTGAAAGCATCCCATGAGAGGATACGGCACTCTGGCTATATAAAATGTAACCAAAACAGCTTGCCCTTTTTAAGGTATAAAAATTCCATGCTTTCTTTGTTCTCTCGGCAATCAATCTTGTCTGAATTCTAAAAGCTTAGAGAATTAACATATTTTAATGCAAACTCTGAAAGTATCCATCTCAGTAATTATTGCGGCAGGAAAATCTCCTCCAATTTCAAATACACTTTACACAATACAAAAGAATCATTTGAGGGAATACCAAACCCCATGCCGCTCAGAGCAATTAATACTTTACATTTTATTACTAATAAGATATCTTTCATTAGCCCTTAAATGGACGTGGAGGATAAAGGGCATCGGTGGTTTTGCAACTTCTTTCTTCTTGGGAGTTTAAAAAAATGCTTAGCAGAATTAATACATGTGCAAGGCTATTAACACAGGTTTCTTTTCCTTAAGGGACAAATGTCTTTTAATAGGCAGTGCCTTGATACTATGCTACTGATATCTTTGATAGGTTATATGCTAGCAACTAGACCTTTAAATGTTGTTATTTTCTCTCTGGAACTTCATGGAACCCAGCATATCTAACTGCCTTTAAAGTGATTATTCATCTATAGAAACTTAATTACTTTAAACAAACTCACCTCTAATGGCAGATCATTGGTCAACACATTTGTTTCCTCTAACAGCTGTGCAAAAACAACAGAATTCTGGTCAGGACAATATTGATGGGAATTTAATGAGAGTCATTACTTCAATTCCTTGTATCTGGAATTGGTTAAAGCTAGGTATTATGAAAGCACAAGTTGTGCCCTACTCTGACATCTTAAAAGCCATTCTGTTTGGTAAGGATATTAATAAATAGGGCTCAATAATTGAAATGTTGATGCACTTTTGGCTTTTTAGCTAAAAGCTAAGCAATTATTGGTAGCGGAAGCTTTATCTCTATGTCACCACATTCCGGCTCTGAGACTGGCTTTCCATAGATTTCACAATGAAAGGTCATTTCCATAGCCGTGGGCCTTTTAAACATCACTTCAGCAATTGGGGTCACTGCCACTGCCTCCCAGGCTGCCCTGTTCCCCTTCTTCCTTCTGTTGTCTTTCTTCTCCCTGACATACAGATTTCATCAAACCAGGGAGCCAAATCCTTCCTTAGGTTGAGGAAAGTGCTGCTACATGCTGGATCAGGACGCTCTTCTTAGAACCCTTACTACTATGTGCCTTTTCCATCTGGCTCGCTTATCCCAGGGCAGGACTTGTATGTCAGTCTTTACCCTGATATTGCTTTGATCTGTACTTGATGGCAGGCAGCCACTTATAATCATGATCAGGGAAGGAAATACAAACGATCCCCTCTACCCTGTACCGGCTACCCCTTTGCTCCTATAAAAGGAAGGCCCTTCTGTGTAACAGTTCTCTAACATCGACCTGCAGATACACATGCATGAATGAGGAGATATCTCAGGGGAACTGAAGTCTGAACTCCTCACTATCTCTGAAGCGCCATGGTCCATGGTCTATCCAATTCATCAGAATCATAGGTTTCACCTCCATCTCTCCAATGAAACACCAAAAGTCTTGCATGGCTTTTTTTCAATAGAAACCACGTCTGAGTACTTTTTTGAATAAAATCTTTTCCTATTTGGAAGGTTATTATCATTAAATAAATAAATAAATAAATAGGATCCAAATACATTTTATTGTACCTAGGCCATAATACAAAATGTCACTTTATATTTCCCTATAAGATTATGTAAAATAGCTATCCATCTTGATTTTATTCTTGATTTTATTCAAAGAAATGCCCATGCATGCACAAAATTTATATATATATATATATATATATATATATATATATATATATATATATATACACACACACACACACACACACACATGAAAAGGACAAGGAAAGAGGCATTTCATCCCTGCATGTAAGTAACACTATGTTTTAAGGGCTAGGAGTCAGACTGAAAGGTCCAAGTCTGCTCATGGGGAATTTGACTCAGGATGCACTCATTTTCAAGTCCCTAGCCCCATCAGCACATCCATTGAAAATTGTACTAAGCTGTCAGTATTCTACTAAAAATTCAACCCTTCAAGTTCTATTTTTAAATTAATATTCTTCTAATTTAATTGTCACTGACCTTTACTTCTTTAGAAATTGCCAGCAATTCTATGGCAAACTCTTTAGGAGTCCCACCAAACTCACACATAGACATTACAAGAAGCTTTGGACATTCCTTGATTGTGTGCATTGATGCTCTTTGAGGAAAGCAAAAGGAATGTTGGCCAGGAATAAGTTTTTCCCTGTGGTCCAAGGGCTCAACCTACTGCATTTGTATTTTTCTACAATTTCGCATACTTCTTATGACAGATTCTCTTTTTTAAAAAAAATTATTCATAAAGGGTTTCAGACAATATTAAAAGAGATGAAAAATATTCATGGTAGATATTTGAAGTACAAAATACATCACATTTTTATCTCTTCAGACACTCCCTGCTCTCCACCAAATTCAAGTTTGCCCCCTTTCTCATCAGTTGCACATTTATTTGTGTTTATGTATACGTATATTGCCAAATATAACCTATTGAGTCCATATACTATTAATTGTATTCAGGGTTAATCATTTGGCACTGGGAAACAGTTGATGTACTCCAAACTTCACTCAGTTGCCTGTAGTTTTCTGTGAAGGGTTGAGACCTCATGGACTATCTTGCAATCAGTTTGGAATGTTCATCAGTATCTTCCTTGTTGAACTCATCATGGGCAGTTATGTTAGTAAGACCTTTCAGGTATAGCTTCTGATGTAACCAGGAGACACAACTACATAGCAAAGTACCTGACCCTCTGGATGGCACAATCATTCTGCCCCTGTTTACAATGTTTCCTGAGTCTTTGGGTGGGGCTGTTTGTCACGTATCCACTGGAACTGGGCTCCACAACTCTGCATTTTGACTAGTTATGGTTTTCTGTATTGGTCTCCATCTGCTGCAAAGAGACATTTCCTTTATGCGAGGTGAAATCTATAGCTATTTGTGGATATTAGGACAAATGTTTGCTGGCTGTTATTGGAAGATATGCTGGTTTAGTAAATTAGTGGTTGGAGAGTCTCTAGCTGATTTCACTGGCACTGATTAGCTAGCTAAATTTGTTAGGCATGGTATCCCCCCTTTTCAATTGGGTCTTAAGTCCAATTAGAGAACCATTGGTTACTGTCAAGGTATGTGTGCCACTACTGCAGCTGTAGGACTATTAAGTCATGCTGGTCATTGATGTAGTTTATAGACATTATAACTGAGAGAGAATTTTGGTTTTCTCTCTTCTTTGGCTGTGTGAATGTCACCTTGAAACTTAGTCCTCAGAGAGGAGATATTCTGGTCAATTCTAGCTCAGGGGCTTCTGGGCCCTGTTTCTGAAGTGCATGGTATCTCCACCAATAGGAAGATACCTTTTCTCTCTTAGGGAAGTCCTAAGGCAACAGCGATAGGCTGCATATTTTGGCAGTCTTTTAGACAACCCTGGCCAACAACTCAAAAAACAGAATCTCATGTCTGATATTGAGGTTTTGTGTAAGGTAGTCTTTATCTCTGGGAGGAAGTACCATTAGTTGAGATGAGAAAAGTTCATTAAAACTATAAAACTATATGTGGATATCTATATACTGATTTATATGTGTTATACTTATTTTAAGTTAATAGTTAATAGAATAATTCTTTATGGATTTTAAATCAATCTATATCATTATTTTTCCAACCTACCTTCTTCCCCTCTATTTACCGGCTCCTTCATCCATAAGGAGTCCCTCTTTTCCCACTTCTACCGGATCAGTTTTACTCTGCTATTCCTCTTAACTCTCCTCCAAACTTCTTCAGCATTAATCACCCCCCTTCCCTAAGGGGGGTTCCCCTTTCCCATTTCCCTAATCAGATTACTTGCAACCTTATATTGTCCTCTCTATTGTTTTTCAACTCCCCTATCTTGGCAATGGTTTATTTTCCTGGTTTCTATAGTTGCTACAGGCTATGTACCCACATCTGAATATTTGAATCTAGGAACCAACAATAAGAGAGAGTATGCACCATTTGTCTTTCTGGGTCTAGATCACTCACTGTGATCTTTCTCAGTTTTATCCATTTACCTGCAGAATTCATGGTTTCATCTTTCTTTACTGCTGAATAGTATTCCATGGTGTTTATGCACCATATATGTTCATTTGTCAGTTTTAGGACATTTAAGCTATTTCCATCTCATAGCAATTGTGGGTAGAGGAGCAATGAATATGTCTGAAGTATCTAAGGGTAGGATGCTGATCCCTTTGGATTTATGTCAAGAACTGATATGGCTGGGTCATATGGTAGATTTATTTTTAGGTTTTTTGATCATTTTCTACACTGATTTCCATTGTAACTGCACCAGTTTACAATCCCACTAACAGTGAATGAGAATTCCCTTTTTCCCACATCCACAACAGCATTTGTCGTTGTTTGGCCCATTGAACTTTGCCATCCTAAGTGGGGTAAGATAAAATCTCAACATTGTTTTGATTTGCATTTCCCCCAATTGCTAGGATGCTGAATAGGTAGGTAGGTAGGTAGGTGGATGGGAGGGTGGGTGGATGGATGGATGGATGGATGGATGGATAGATAGATAGATAGAGAGAGAGAGAGAGAGAGAGAGAGAGAGAGATACAAATATGAAACTCATTCTCTCCTCTTCCTCCTTCTCCTCCTCCTCCTCCTCTTCCTCCTCCTCCTTCCTTTTAGGTCTTTGGTTATTATTAAAAAATGTTTTTTTTAATTCTTTGTGTTGAATTCTTGTATACTCTGAAAACTAAATCTCTATAAGCGTTCTGATAATCCCCTTCTAACATACTTAAGTAAAAGTTAAAGTGAATTACCTAAGCACAGTACATCAGCTAGATGGGGTATAACAAATTCATTGGATTTTTCAGCAGAATTTGTGCAAAATTAACGTGCCAAGTGCAGAGGAATTCTGTGGAGTCTGAAGAGGAAGAAAGAAAATAGTGTCTAACAGTAAGATTGGATGCCATAGCCATCTGGATGAAGCTGGTGGGGTGAGCGAAGGTTAGGAATGTTCAAACAGCATTTGGAGCCGTGATGAAATAATTGCTCTTGAATAATTTTCAAAACACAAATAAAGAGCTTCTCATGAGTCCTGGGAGGGTGATTATTTTGAAGGTAGAATATTCCTGGCAGAGTACAATGTGGACTAAAGCTAAGCAAGCAAGCAAACAAACAAAAAGCAAAATCAAATTCCCCAAAGTCATAATCTCAAAATACACAGAAAAGGGAGAGAGAGGATGATAACGTTCAAATCTCTCAAAATCCTCTGAAATACTGAGATACAAAAAGAGCTTCTAGATGTTTTCTAGTGTTTCTTTCAGACATTTCCAAGCATGTCCAAAGGACCATGGTCACCCCAGCAGTCTGGAGGTTTTAGACCATGAAAGCCCCTAGGAACTCTGTGAAGAAACAAGAGGAACAACTACTGTAAGCAAGCAGATAGGTATGTCCAGTTTCCCTTACAATCAGCACCTGGAAATAGCTACCAAGCCTAAATGGATTATTATCGTATTATTAATAAGGGCAACAGGTAACAAAGGCTATTTCCAAAACACCATTAAGTCTTGAACAATGTTTTCCTGGGTAAATATGTTACAAAAATGAATGACCTAAGTAACCTTATGTGTAGCTCTGTATTTATTAGTATATGTTCAAATCTATTCTGACTATTTCTGATTGATTATTTGCTAGTGGACAGTAATATTATCTGAAAAAGTTTTATATGTTATATATGAAAATGATATATATATATATATATGTATATATATATATATATATATATATATATATATATATATATATATATTCCATAGATAGCCTAAAAAGGAAACATGTCTACTTAGTTAGTCAAGTTAGTCATCTCAGGTTGTCTATCAAAGACACTAAATGGCTGAGGACAACAGTCATTTACTTCTCAAGTTCTAGAGCCTGGAATTACAGGATCAAGGAGCCAATCTTCTTTGGCTAGGTTCTGGTTTACAAAAATGACGCTCTTGGTGACATAGACACAGCTGCCTCTTCAACTTCTTCACATAGTGTAAAAAATAATCTCTTGCCTATTCCAAACTCTCATAAAGCTCTAGAGCCATCTAGAGAGCAACATCTTCAAGACCTTATTGAACTGTGACTACTACCCACAGCTCACATACCCCATAAACACTTATTGAACTGTGACTCCTACCCACAGCTCATATACCCCATAAACAAAACCACTACATGAATTAATCTGTAGGGCTTCAACACAAATTTCTGAAGGAATGGAGTGAAATATTTAATCAATTTATACAACATTTAAATATAGATTTGGACTTTTTAACAAAAAAAAAACTGAAACAAGAATATTCTGTAAATATACTTCAAAAGTAAGAAAACTGTTTTAACTTTAAAAGTAGGCCAGGAGACATCTTTCTGAGTCCTGAAAACCATATAAGAAATGCCTACAATTCCTGACAACACTGGATAGAATGAGAAGAAAAGGAAAGCTGAGTCGCCAGTTGGGTCTGCACTTAAGGACACATAGCAAAACACAAAGTTACTCAGTTACACACATTTCAGAGACTCAGAAGAAGAGGGATACCCCTTAAGGAGAAAATGAACATCTCTTGCTGCATAATATAGGGAGCTATTAGCATGAAGAAATGCCTGCCACTGTCATGATGAAATCCTGATGAACTACTGCATCTCAGGACAGCTCACTCTCCAAAACAATGTGAAATGGACCTGTGTGCAGCAGCTCTGTGTAGGTGCCTCTGCCCTCTTTAGCTGCTTATTGAAAAGCCTTAACCCAGACCTGTGAATCACTGGAATAGCTGTGGAAATTGCCAGAATAACCTCTGAGAAGCAGATGGCTGAGAAGGCTTCTGTCCAGATGCCAGAACCCCATATGCTTGCCAATCTGTGTTTCCAGCATGCACCATTATACTTAAAATCATATTTTTCCTTTTGCTGCCATGTTCACTCTAGCATAATTAACAAGGTTCTAATATTTTTTTTCCAGAAAACAAGAGATGCCCCAGTCTGTTTGCCTTGTTGTTACGAAACAGTAAAGAAAAGTGAGAGCAAGACACTCCAGACCTCCAAGCTCACAGGCAGCTTGACTATTTTTTGGGTTATCTTTGTAAAGCATTTTTATACATTTTTATTTTGACTGTGCCATTATCCCCTCTGGGCTTTCCAAGCTCCTTAGCACAGGGAGGAATGCTTCCTGATTCCTTTATGAATCTACCAATAAACAGAACAAAATTGTCAGCAAAAAAAAGGAATTCATTTTGATACTTCATTTCCAAGGGCCAGAAAAGTGTGTGATAAAGTTGTATATTCTCTACTTGGAAACAATGGTAAGGTTTTCTTAGGCCAACAATATTCCAGCTCCAAGACAATGAAAAGTTTGGTGCCATGTCGAAGACTCAACTTCTACTGTATGTTAACAGTATATGTGTCTCCAGTGATCAGCACCCATATCATTGGGAAAACAAATTATTTCCCAAGACCAAGATGACTGATCACTTTGCAGAACAGAGACACTATTGCTTACAGCTAAGTCCTCATAAAGGTTACATTTCCTATTGAATTGCTTATGTGCTCCAGGTCCAGGTTGCTCACCTACTCTGAGCTCTAACACTATTGGATGGTGCGGAATAACCTCTGGGTTATGGGATGTTGCCCAAAAGTTCACAATTCTTTATAAATACACAATACACCAGCATAAGATTCTGATGTGGCCAATCATTATAAACAAAGTTGTCACACTCCTCCTATAATCTAAGTAATTTGAGAATTACATCCATGTGTCACAATAGAAGGGTACCCATAAAGAGTAACTTAAAGACTCAACCACTCAAAAAAGAAGAAATTAATGTTGCTTTCTGTAAATATTTTGAAGTTGTAGAATTATATATTGACTCTACTAGTAAATCCGAAATAGTATTGTGGGTTTTCTGGTTTTATGTGAGAAGACAGGATATTTTTAAAAAGAACATTACATTGAGATATGTGAATTTCATTCTGCAATTCAAAAGTGAGCAATATGACACTTTAATCACTATCAAGTCTGGGAAATAATGGTTTCAGTCAAAACAACTTTTAAAATTGTTCCTCCCTTTCATTCATTCTTTCTTTCTTTTTTCTTTTTGTTTTTCTTTCTTTTTTGCCTGTATCTATGTCAAGAATTAATCAGGGAGAGAAGAAAAGAAAAAATTATGTTTAGCCAAAATGGGGCAGATTTAGAGATTTTCCTCATTTGAGTAGATAACATTTTTGAGAGAATCTACTCATTGGGCCATATTTAAAGGTGTTTAGTATGGAGAGCACTGTTTTTATCAGTCGAACACAAAGTCAATGTTAGGGATGAAAATTAATGACAAAGATGGGAGTCCATCACTTCTGGCCACATGCGTGTCCTACCTCCCACTCTCACATTTACATTATACTTGGTTTGTTAAAAGCAGATAAATTTGGAAACAATTTCTTTGCTATAAAATTGAAGCTGAAATTTGGTTGATATCAGATGTAAACATTTTAGTCCTTGAGCACTTTGTTCCTTGGCATTTCTTCTTCCCATGAAAGAGATAGAAAAGTTGGAAAAACAGATGGTTTAAAAAAAGAAAAAGAAAGAAAGAAACATTTACTTTGAAGAATTAGTATTAAAGAGACAACTTCAATAACTGAAAGTTGAGATTGCCTGAAAGTGAAAAGTTTCTGCAAAACAAATAAAATAATCAGCAAAGAAAAAAGGCAGCTGACAAAGTAAAGCTTTGCCAACTATACTGCCTTCAGGAAGAACTCTAAATGCAAAACACTGTAAAAGCAAATTGTCCATTATCAATGTATGTGCTATTTAATTAAGTAGATAGTACTCAAAAAAAAAAAAGAAAGAAATAGACATGGACAATAAATATCTGGAAAATAATTGAACAACATTATGGAAATGGAAATACAAACTGATTTTGGATTCTGTCTGAGCATAGTCAGAATAGTTATCATCACCAAAAGAACCAATGAGAAGAGAGCTATATCAGGCTCCTGTCAGCAAGTATTATTCAATCTATCTTAGAAGACGGGAACAAAACACCCATGGAAGGAGTTAAAGACAAAGTGTGGAGTAGAGACTGAAGAAATGACCATCCAGAGATTGACTCACCTGGGGATCCATCCCATTTACAATCACCAATCCCAGACACTGTTGTAGATGCCAACAAGTGCTTGCTGATACGAGCCTGATATGGCTGAGAGGCTCTACCAGTGTCTGACAAATACAGAGGTGGATGCTCACAGTCATCCATTGGACTGAGCTCAGGGTCCCCAATGGAGAAGCAAGAGAAAGGACCCAAGGAGCTGAAGGTGTTTGCAGCCCCATAGGAGGAACAACAATATGAACTAACCAGTACCTCCAAGAGCTCCCAAGGACTAAACCACCAACCACAGAGTACACATGGTGGGACTTATGGCTTCAGCTGAATATATAGCAGAGGATGGCCTAGTCGGTCATCAATGGGAAGAGAGGCACTTGGTCCTGTGAAGGTTCTCTGCCCCAGTGTTGGGGAGCAAGTGGAGAGGGGAGGAGATAGGGGATTTTCAGAAGGGAAACTGGGAAAGGGGATAACATTTGAAATGTAAATAAAGAAAATATCTAATAAAAAATAAAAATAATAATATTTCTATAGACATAAAGAACAAGCCAGCACCCCATGAAGATCCTTGCATATCTAATATCTATTACCGTACTATTCACAATATGCAAGGCATGGAATGGGAATTAGCCTAGATGTCCATCAAAGTATGAGTCAATAAAAAAAAATCCATAGTAGAACTTAATGCATCTGTAAAGAAGAATAAAGATATGACACTAATAAGAAAATGGATGGAAATTATGATCATTATATTAAATGAAAGAAATTAGACTATGAAAAGGGAAATATCAGGTTTCCTATCATATGTGGAGTCTAGACTGTACACAAAGAGGTCTTTGTGAGGAATTGATAGCTCTAAAGTAAGGAGAAGGGAGAACAAGAGAGGATAATAGAATATATACAGCATGGAAGCAGAGTTGTGGGTATCGTAGGGGAAGGAAAAGGACCAGCAAGGGATGAGGATGGGAAGAACAGTGGAAGGTAAAGGACAAAATAAATTGATATATGTGTAAGAAAGGGATGCAACAAAACCCATTTTTTTGTTTACTTACTGAAATATTCATTTAAAAGGTTTTTCAGTAGACTTCAGGTAGATTTTTAGCAATATGCACTAGTTTGCCATACCTCATGACCATAATGGAAAGAAAGAAAGAAAGAAAGAAAGAAAGAAAGAAAGAAAGAAAGAAAGAAAGAAAGAAACTTCTTTAAGATAACTATGAAAATTAAAGTTATTTTTCTGAATTCCCAGTAATACGAAGTACAGCTATAAATTTGTAATAGTTTAAGAAAGTGGTATTTAAAATTGTATTGAAAGGATTTTAGTGGGTAGCAGTTTTAAACAGTAATTGATTGACAGAACTTGGAAAGAATGAGGACTTTCAAGACCTCTGCAATCATGTGAAGGCTTTGTGTCCAATTTCACACTCAATAGGCTATATGCTAGCATATTTTGGTGCTTGTATCAATAATTCAGCATCACCAAAACAGGCAAGGAAAGCACAACGTTGGCATACTTATTTCTATAAGATATTGTATTTAGAAAGATCAGATTAAGTAATTGAAATTTGAAGGACTTACTCAACATATTATTTGATTTTATTTTGTCTCATTTTTAAAGTTAATGCTCAATATTCTCTTTCTTAAATACAAAAGAGTGGGTCTTGTTGTGCCTTGTCATATGTAATTGTGTTTTAGTTACTCTGATGATATGCATGAGAATGTCTTCCATGGGTTCTGATCATTTGAAATCTTAGCCTCCACCTGGTGGCAGGTTTGGACAGGTTTAGGAGGTACACTCTGGAAGAGGTATGCTATTGGAGGTAACGCTTAAGAGTTTAAAGATTCTGGGCATACTCAAGATACATTTTGCAAAACACAGGAAAACCAAGAAGGATGACCATTGTGTGGATACTTCATTCCTCCTTAGAATAAGGAACAAAATACCCATGAAAGGATATAGGTACAGAGACAAA
>NC_034599.1:87810809-87826273 GCF_900095145.1 Mus pahari
AAGGAAGGAAGGAAGGAAGGAAGAAAGAAAGAAAGAAAGAAAGAAAGAAAGAAAGAAAGAAAGAAAGAAAGAAAGAAAGAAAGAAAGAAAGAAAATGGGATGCTATGGTCAAAGATATAGAAAAGCAATAAAGCATTTGTCTGGCATGAATGAGGCCCAGGTTCGATCCCTATCACAATGAAAGTGGAAAATAAAAAGGAACACAAACACATAGCTAAGTTAGTCAAACTAACTAGTCATACCTAGTTGCAGATATACACAAGATTCATATTTTTAACTTCTGTCTCAGAAAGTAAGACACTTCAGTACTGAAGTATTTGATAAGATTGTAGAATTGCTCAAGATATCTGGTGTTTTCAGGATTCCCTATCAATATTTTTGGCAATTCTCCCAGTAAAGCCAGTGATATGTTATCTTTACTGACTGCAAGAAACTTGTATTAAACCCTTGGAGATATTCCTTCAACTTCAACACTTGTCAAAAATTGAATATAATCTGAACTGCAGAAAAATAGGTGTTTAATTGAAAGAAAGTATTTTTTGTTTTATTAGCCCCAATTCTGTTAATAAAAAAACTAATTACATTGTGAAAATTGCAACGAGTCAAAAGTTCAGATAAAAGAATAGAGAAGCAAATCAATGAGCAGACATTCTCCACTTAAGTGTATATAGAGTCATTACATTCTTCTTGTTTCTTATTTAAACCCCACTAGAATTCCTAAGATTAAAGTCTGGTAATGGGAAATACACATAGCTCCATATTTTCACTTGCCCTTCATTATGGCTCTCAGGTTTGGCCTTATTAATATGCCATACATAGAATAATTTGTAAGTATGATTAACTGGACTATATCCCCCATGAATCTATACACAAAAGGAGAGGCCTTAAAGATTCAAATAATCACAAGATTTTCCATGTTTCATACAAAATGACATAATTTAGCCAATGTGAACAACACAGGTCACAGCCCCAAATATAAGTAAATACCTCAGCTGATATGTGAGAAATATGGGAAAGGTAACATGTATTAATTTTTTTGTATTAGTGAAGATTACATAGATATTTGAATTACTGAAGCACAGAAATGGAATATAGAACAACAACAAAAAGTTAACATGACATCTATGAGTATCCATCCCACTTATTTCTTTCCTCTCTCAAACTTATAAAATGTATAATGTAAAATTGCAAATGTATAATGTCTCTTAGTGGCCTCCTCCTCTTTCCCTTTTAGCATTGTTGTTCTGGGGGCCTGGTAGTAGCAGCAAAGGAAATGCTGACTTTACAATTTGTTGTTCTTCTTGGTTCCTCCAGACCTGCATCCTGTCTCCCTGTCCTCAAGCAGAGGCTTGGGTACCAGTCAAGGCTCTCTGCTACTGAAAAACTGTGCCAAAAGCATCAATTGTTCAGCCAGGCAGATGCAAGAGTGTGTCTGGATCCGCCACCATTGCACCAACTAGGAAGAAAGGCCTCTATTATGACTCACACTAATGATCTTTACATTTTAATTAGAAATCCTTGAGTTGAGATTATTCACTGAAGCCCTAATGAGCAAGAGGAGGTTTTCCTCCTCTTACTTTGCCTTTGGAAAAGGAGAAAAAAGCAATAAGCTGACCTGAAATGGGTCAAAGTAAATATCAAGAAAACTCATTAGAAATTTCTGATTTGCTCCAAGCTGAAAATAACAGAAAGTTCCATGTTATAGCCAAGAAAACATAAGGTTACCAATGAGAATAGGCTATCAAGTAAATGTGAAGAATTTTTTCATGTCTCTTATATGTCTGTCTTCTTAACACTCTCTCTCTCTCTCTCTCTCTCTCTCTCTCTCTCTCTCTCTCACACACACACACACACACACACACACACACACACACTTCCTTTACATTTCTTATGCCTAAGCACCTATACTTTCAAAATGGCCATTGCCTTCAAAATACATAAATCTAAAGCTACGTGTTTGATCCAAAGTCTGAAGATTTCCCCAAGTGTGAATATTTTTCGAAGCAAATTGATGACTTTGCTTGTGTTCTTTACCTAAAACCATGAAACACCTTAGTACTCATAATTTTCTCTCTTGACCATTGTAACAACCAAGACCAAAAGTAGGCATTAGAAAATTTTGTGAATTTTTTTCCTTAAACTGAGGATTCACTTTGAAATCAGAGAACCTGAAATAAGAACTAAGTAGTTAAAAAATAAAATCGTCTTCTTCAGAAAAGGGTTCTTTGAGTTTCTGCTCTCCCACCATCAATGACATCTAAATGAACATAATCACTAAACTTAGACAATAATTAAAAGTCATCCAATACAGTAACATAAATATTAAGTTCAGACTTATGCCAAGAAATTAATTTGCCTTTCTCCTCAGATAGAGATAGACACACAAAGACAAGATAGAAGTAAATAGCTTCGCAATATTTTCAAATTATTATAATTTTCTTCTTGTATTTATCTGAAGACACAAAGTCACATGTAGCCCAGGTTGGCACTGAACACAGTATTTTTAGCCAAGTATTATATGCCTTTTCCTGGGGAGATTTGTACAAACATCAGTTTACCCTAAATAGGGCCTCAGCAATGGATTGAAGAAATGATTTCATCAAAGTACTACTTGGTGAACCCATTAGTTTCCCGGGCTTACTTACAGAGCATAGGTGATGAGACGACTAAGTGCATGGGTAACTCCAGCACATCAAATCATCAGAAAATATGCATCTGCAGAGCTCTCTGCACCACATTGGGGCAGCTCAGCTGGTCAGAGTCCTCACTCCCTATTAGTTGTAACTGCTAAAAATGGGGGTGGGGGGACAGGTTATGAATCTTCTAAGTTTCAGGAACTTCCTGAGACTTGTAAAATGCTTGATTCCTAAGTTTTGGACGGTTTGCCTACTTCCTAAATTGAGGAGCATAAATGCTTAAATCTGGGGGAAAATATTATAAAACAGGGAGGCAAGCACTGAACTTTTTATATCCCTGCTTCTAAGTGCTAGGATGCTGGTATTTGTCACTACGCCTAGCCAGATCAGTTTAATTTAAACCATATTTTGTCTCTTACTTAAATCTGTGGAGCAAGGGTTCCTGAAGTGATATACTCAGTGGTCCATATGGTCAATCAATAGATCTACAGGTAACATAAAAGTTTTCAAAGAAAAAAAACAATAGAACAATTACGTTAACAAACATCCTGGAAAGTCATCAAATAAAATGCTTTGTTTTTCTTGTTACTAGTATCATAATGATCACTGACTGGAAAGTTGTGAGCCTAAGAGTGTAATGATCAGTTCTTCTTACATATCCTTCAGTTAACAGAATGCACTTTCTATTTCTGATGGTGAATATTCTACCATTTATACTTTTATAATTGTGAGTTTAGTATTTTCTCTTATTAAGTTTCATGCAGAGAAAATGTTCCCATTTGAAAATTTGGATCACTGACTCAGAAGAGGTTCGATGATGCATGAAGGTAATGTTGACAATAATAATAATTTTGAAGACTCAGAACATCAGACAAATAAAAGGGCATGGAACTCCATCGCAAATGTAGAAGTTAATTTGTATGCATTTCAGTAAGTGAATATTCTAGTGTGATGATTTTGCATAAACAGATGAAAATGGAAAAAGAATATCTGAAAGTGGATGTTTAGAGAAACAACATATCTATTGGCTCTCAGCCCACTTCCATTTTGTGTTATGAAACTCCTTCCAAAAAATGTCATAAACCCATAGAAGCTTCATGTTTTAAAGATAATAAATATATGATCATGTTTTTTAATAAAAAATTAATTTTGTGGCCTGGACAAAAAGGGAAAGCTATAGAACCACATCACACAGTAACCCATCCCATGAAAACTTCTCTGTTAAATTATAGCCTATGACCTCATATCATCTTCAGCTATAGTCAATCGGTTTTTTCTACACCAATTCTTTCTTTTTGCTGTTTTTTTTTGTTGTTTTTAATATATGCTTGGTCTTCAGGCACACTACCAAAACATTTCAGTTAATAATTAGCAACTTCTCTCCTGAATGATAACATTTCTCAGGTCACGCAGTTCCTTAGGACGCTTGCTGTGGGTAGCTGGAGCCTGTTAGTACATTGAGGACCTTCCCTTCTGTTCCAAGTCAAGAGTTTTTAACATCAGCTGGTATATCTATAAAATGTTCTAAAGGCATCACTTGAGATAATTAAATGGCATTTTCCCCTTTAATCTGTTTCTGTGGAGAATTGCATTAGATTTTCTGATGATGAAATGCCTAACATTCCTGAGATAGTAGCATCTTTAAATCACACCTCTCAAACCTGGCACTTTCTTTGCCCGTGACTCACTTTGATTGCTTCATCTATGCTTAGCTATCCTTCTTATCTGCACTTCTCCCCACCCTTTGTGTTGCTCATCATAATTGTGGCTTCAAAATATTAAACAAAAAGTACCAGAAATAAAATGTTGTAAGTCTTAAAGTGCTTGCCATTCTGAGAAGAGTGATGAATTCTTGCAGTATCTTACTCCCTACCCAGAACAGAAATCATTCCTTTGCCCAGAGGATCCATCGGTTTAGGCTGCCAGACACTTATCACATAGAGGATGCCTCACTCACCAGATGAACTGTCTCAGGACTGCAGAACTGCATGCTGGGTTCACATAACCTTGAATTATTTAATAATAGCCGAACGCTCAAGGGTAGTGCTTCTGTCAACTCAAGATATTCCAATGAGAAGCTAGGATGGTTCTTTTGTGCAAAAATGTGAACATTCTTAACTTAAGGAAAGAAAAAATAAAGAAGCTACTAGTTTAGCTGCTGAGATCTATGTTAATAATGGAGCTTTAGAATTATCAAGGAAAATAAAGCTTTGTACTAATGTGTACCTACATCCCAAAATAATAATTAAAGGGAGAAAAGCATTAAAATATAGTGCCCAGTACACTAGCCACAGACTCAGACTACCACCCACATACTCTTATCCTCTTCAGATATGGGAAGTTACAGGTAGGATATAGTGGGAGTTAATTTTTTTGTACTAGAATAATAATGTCTGTCTTGCTTTTCCTAAAACCTAGCTTAGAAAATTAATGAGATAGTCTTATGCCATTTAGTCCCCTAGAAGAACTGCTGATCCATAACAACTCATTTCTTTTGCTTCTGATGAGACAGTAAACTATGAGGCACTAAGAGAAAATAAACAATTTTATGTTTAGGTATGCATGGTTTTAAGTGTTTTAACCCTGGTTGTGTTATTTGATGATTTATATTTTATGAAACATGTTTTACTCCTAGAACGCAAGATGTTTTGTTTCAAATCTAAAAATAGTAAAGCTCATTTCCCTAGAGCTGGTTGTAGTCCCTCTATTATTTTTGTTACATTTCCTTATTTATATTATCAACACCTTGTACAAATCTAGCAAATATTTGCCAGTATTGCCACCTATTTCCTTGACTGATCAGTAAGATTTTATTCTATGTATATTTCGAATTTTATCTGTAGGAATTTCTTTTTCCTAATTTGTTAGCCGTGTATTTGTCCATCGAGCATGGGTCACATCACAGCTGGGCTCTAGCCCTGGGTTCTTAGGATCCTTCCGCACCTCTGGCTGATTAATGCCATCCATCTCTTAGAGCCCTGTTTTCACAAGTGCCCTACCCTTCCCACCCATAGCACTCTGGGCAGTCATCAGTTTATCTTCTCTATCATTCTCAGGAAACTGCAAACTCATCCTAATCAGACTCACTACAATGATTAAAATGGAGAAGGGGGGAGCAGAGAGAGGCAAGAGTGAGAGAGTAAGGAGGAATGGAAGGAAAGTATGAGAAACTTAGGGCTATGCATTAAGTAACAGAACATTTCACATACCTACATATAGCCTGAAGGTACATCTTATTATGAGGGCTCAGAAACATCGTGGTTAAAAGGAATAATTGGACTAGGCAAAGACGAGATTGCTGGCATGGTGGTGTATACCTTTTCTCCCGGTCCTCATGCAGAGACAGCTGGATCTTGGGAATCTGAGGCCTGCCTAGATTATACAGTGAGTTCCAGACCAGACCAGGCTATATAGTGAGACTCTATTTCAAAAAGAATAACTAAAAGAGTGAGATAAACAAGTTAGGAAATGGAGATATGGATGCAGATTCCTGTAGAAAAAGGAGAAAGTAAAGCGTAAGTGGCTGAAGATGGATGATGGAACAAACTGTAATCCAAGGATGTGTCAAACTGAGAGTTCAAGGCCAGCCTGGGCTACATAGAGAGTTCCAGGACTGATTTTGCTGCATGGTGAGATTGTCTCAAAATAAATAAATAAATAAACAAATAAATAAAGCAACCGTAAGGATGTGTCAATAAATAAATAAATAAATAAATAAATAAATAAATAAATAAATAAATGTAAAGCAAACATAAGGATGTACCTCTCAAAGAATGATTGAAAGGACTAGTTGATTGCCTCAAAAGATATTGCTGCCATTTTAATTTGTTCTTTGGGGATTGTACGAGAGAGTAACTCTTTTGAAAGTTATAATGAGATCGCTTGTGGAGATGTAAGCACTTCCTTGCATGCAGTAGCAATGCCTTCTGAAATTGATTTTAAGGTTATGGGTTTCTAAAACGAACTTAGGAGTTATGAGGGGTTTTGTTTTGTTTATTTCTGAGATTTATTTTTGGAGGCAACCACAAACTTACAGAGACCTTGGGAAGTCAATTACAACATTCTTTTCTTGAACCATTTGAAAAGTTACTGGCACCATGTCCTGTCACTGACAGGCCATGATTATATACAATTCTGACAAGAACATACTTTTCTATAAACCACTTTGTAAGCACCAGTACCAGGAAGGGAACGCTAATCTGAACTTACTCACAAGAGACCACCCAGGTTCTTGCAGCAGTTAGCCACACCCTAATTGACTGGCTGCATTCACTTGTCAGGGACCTAGGTTCCTTATGACACAAGTCTCTTTTTCTCAACTTTAAGAATCTTAATGCTTTGACTATTACAGGTGAACTGTTTTATAGAAAACAGTTCAGTTTCTGTTTACCTAACTTAACAGTAGGAACATCATTTTAATTTGTCCCTCTGCTAATGATAATCATGTTGATCATATATAATTAACATAGGGTCTGCTGAATTTTTCTCAAAATGTCTTGGTAGCTCTTTTTATGAAAAGGAAGTACTGGGCAGTGGAGGTGCACGCCCTTTAATCCCAGCACTTGGGAGGCAGAGGCAGGCAGATTTCTGAGTTTGAGGCCAGCCTGGTCTACAGAGTGAGTTTCAGGACAGCCAGGGCTACACAGAGAAACCCTGTCTTGGAAAAAAAAAAAAAAGAAAGAAAAGAAAAGAAGAAAGAAAGGAAAAGAAAAGAAAGCTTGAAATATTTAAATATTCTGTTTTTAGTTTGTTAATTTACATAATTATATCACAATGCATGCATGTCTTTCTATTTCCTCAGTGGGTTATCTGATAAGATTATTATTTTGATGTACAAGTTTAACTTGATTTGGGAAGGGTTTTGGATAGAATCTTTCTAAGACCTGAGTTCTGTTTAAAATTTCAAGATGATGAGTACTTATTAGGCAATCCCTGTCTAGGTTCTAAAATCAATATTTCTTAATCCAGAGAGAGAGAGAGAGAGAGAGAGAGAGAGAGAGAGAGAGAGAGAGAGAGAAAGAGAAACAGACTCCCATTACTTTATCATGTTTATTTGAATTATCAACTCCTCTGGTTCTATCCAATATCTAATCTGTGCTACACCCATTTTACATCCAAGTACTCAGGAGTTAGCTGAGGGCTCACATCAACCGCCTCCTCATCCCATTCAGACTCTGGAATTCCCCACATTGCCACCCATCTTTGAGTTCTTGCCTTCTCCCTGACCCTGCGCAGGCTTCTGATTTTCAACTCCTAGCCCACACTGGCCAGCTGTGCAATCCACTCAAAGCACCTGGAAAGGAAAGGAAACAAGGAAGAAAAACCCCATCCTACGAAGTCTGCATGACACTGAACATCAATAAGCATGATTGAAATCCCAGAGGCATGTCTGACGTGTAGCAGCATTCATCTGCTCGCATCAAGCAAACCGTGGGCATTTATTGAACACCTATGTGTTCAGCTGAGGGTATTTGAGAAAAGTATGAAAAGGTTCCTGTCATGTCGTTCCTTGGAAGATGTGAAATTAAAGAGGAAATAAAATAGTAAAAGGCATTTTATTTCCCATTGCAATAGAAATACAAAAAGAAAAATATGTAACTATTAGGTTCTCAGATGGACATAATACCAAGTTTGCTTTGAGGCAACCTTTTTATGCCTGGTGCTTATGCCTTTCCCTCCGTTTCCATCGAAGCTCACTTGCTATTACCAAGACTTCCGTTAATGACTCGGCACAAGATGATAGGCTTTACTTTGTATGATTGTTAGAGCATGTACCACCATTATTACATTGATATCCCTGTCATAAGAATGAAAGCATAATAAAGTTGCAGCATATTAATTTTTAAATAGTCATTTAAAAACTACAGAAGAAAAAGAAGTAACGTATTGTAGGGTAAAATGTGAAAAGTGCTAGGATGATCTCACAATCCATATTAAACATAACCCTTCAAGGATTACATTTCATAAGTAGAAAGGAATTAAGGACAGACCTCAGTGGTAGAGAGCACATGTCCAGCAAATGCTGGCCCCCTTGTGAGCCCCAGAATGAGCAGGTAGGGGAGCTGGAAGACAAGACTTAGTTCTGTGTTCTGACTGGGAGTCTACTTCACCCTGCCTTTTAATTAAACTCATTAGGACTAAACAGAGACAAGGAAATCTGTTTTTTTTTTTTTTTTTGTGAACTATGAGCTCTTTGCAAGCCACAGCTTTATCTCTACCCTCGCTAGAGGTAGTGAACCACAGGTTATTAAAGGATGGGTTCTTTGCCACCAAAATGCAATACTATCATCCCTGGTCCAAGCAGACATATAAAAGAAACCTTATATCAGCGGCTCAGAATAGCTAGCTGAACTTCAAGTACTTCGTAGAGATCTTAATATTGTGTCTATATGGGTCCTATAAAAATGTAACTGATCCTATTAGTGTTTATGTGATATGGTAATTAATTCCTCTGTTATCCCAAAGTATTGCTTTAATAACTTCTAGTTTAATTATATCAGAGACCCAGGACACAAAGGTTTGCAATGTGCCTATACAGAGAATGTATAGGCTTGCTTCAAGTAAGCTAATCACGGGCTGGAGAGATGACACAGCTGATAAAAGGCTGGGCTCACACCCAGGAAGCCAAGCAAGCTCATCTGTTTGGCTTAATTTCCTCTTTGCTCATTTTATTATTTTGTTTTTAATTGATTCATTTCTATGTTAATGCTTCTTTTGTTTTTACATTGATAATATGCATACAATTCATAATGGGAATACTCAAATTCCTCCCAAATAAAATTTAAAAATCTAATAATAAAAGTCAATCATTGGAGAAGAAATTAGTTTTCCAGGCTCAGTTCCTTCAATGATGTATTAACCCGAAATGCTGAGTCAGTAGATGGCTCACTCAGACACAGGCTGCCAGGTTCCTTACTGCAAGGGAGCCATGCATGGTGCTTCAGGAAGAACATCAGAGGCTCCACATACTGAGAGGGTCTCTAAGAGTCTTTTATTCATGCACTCTGTTACTGAACACTTGGCATGAACAAATAGGAGAATAGAAGAAATGACCTTTGTACTTGGAGAATGTAGCCATTGTAGGAGATAGACATAAGGTCAACTAGCTGGAATATAAGGAAAAATAAACCATGGTGGGTCACAAGAGCTCTGTGGATTAAGAGCTAGGACAGGTAGTTGTCTACTGGGACAAAAGTGAGAATGACATCTGATTTGATCCTTAAAGGATAGCAAGGTTGAAGGGACATAAAAGATTATAAGACATAAAGGACAAAGAGATCAACAGAGAAAATGGGTAGGTGCTTCCCCCAAGAAAGGACTGTCTCCTAAATATCTACCATAATTTCCCCCAAAACAGCACCAACTTAAAAGTGAGTGTTCAAACACATGTACCTAGGGGAGACAGTTCTCATTCAAACCATCATAGCTTCTTTCAAATGTTTAATCAAATAAAAAATAACAATCTAAACAGAACATGTGAAACAGGGTTTTATGAAAACTTAAATGGAGAAGATGTACTGTGAGCCTGCACAAGGAAACCTGCTGTTCTTGTTGGGAACTAGCTTAGACCCAAAGGGCTCTGAGGAGTTGCATGACTGCTCCACCAGCTCAGCAGGCCAGCAGAGACTTATTTATTTATAAGCAGTTTTGGTATCCCTTTAAGTCTGTGCTCACATGTCTCCAAGGGAGTTTATTATTTTAGTGTGTAAAAGAATGCTTGTACTGACATCTCAGTCAAGCTTTTTTAAGTCACAGAGATCCAAGGTAGCTTACCTAGCCATACACAGAGCCCCTTTGATAATGCAGACCTATATAATTCCAACTGCTGTACTGCTGCTGGTAATGACACAGTTAATATAGGGTCAGGAATATAGGACTGTGAGCCATAAGAAAGATAACTCTGGGACCCAGTAACAAGGATAGTTCATCACATGGACTGCCAAAACCGTGTCAAAGATTGTATAAACTGAGCTGGAGAGATGGCTCAGTCAGTAAAGTGACCCAGTCCACGGGTCAGTTAATGGGGTTTGCAAGAGAGAGAGTGGGGACTGAGGGGCAAGAGACTCAGTGAAGACAGTTTGTTGTCTCAAGTCGAATTTATTGGAAGGCAACTATGGGTATATAAGCACAGGCTGGGGAGTGCAGCTGGAGACACTTAACCACAAGTCCAGGATGTATAGGAGAAAAACAAGAAGTGATCAGAGTGTGTTCAGCTGTGGTGGGCTTCTTGCAGAAACATCATGCTAGGAAAATAAGCCTCTAGTCAGGATGGAAAAATACCACCTCAAGTAAATAGCCCGGGAAGACTGCAGAGATAAGAGCTGCTTTCTGCTAAGAGTTGTTCCCAACAGTAAAGCATTTGCCAAACAAGCATGAGAACCTGAATTGAGTTCCCCAGAAGTCATGTCAAACTGAACACAGTAGCATGCCTCAGTATTTCTGGCATTCCTGTGACAAAATGGGAAGTGGAGACAGGAGAATGACTACAAGCTCACTAGCCAATTAGCCTGATGTACATAGCAATGCACAAGGAAATACACTGACTCAAAAGAAGGTAGAAAATGGGGACAACGCCTGAGGCTTTCCCGGTCTCCAACTTGCATTATGACATGCATGCATACACATATGCTTGCATATATACATACACATATGAGAGGAGAGAGAGGGGGAGAATGATTATATAACCCTATCCATCCATCCATTAAAAAAAAAAAAAACAGTCAGTGAATAGAAGCCCATCCCTTTGATAGAAGGACCCCTCTCCCTTCTATAAAGAAAGACAAGACTGCTGAACTAGGACTCTAAAGCTATATGCTCACGCCAACTCACTCCATTCTGTGGAGTGAATTGTATGCCTCTCCTCTCATTCTTTTTTGAATATAGTTTTTGAGATTATAATACGATTACATTTGCCCCCTTCCCTCTCTTTCTCCCAAGCTCTCTCATGTACTCCTCACCCCCACTTTTAATGACTCTAGACTGCCACCCGTTTCCTGCTCAACCCTTTGTCAAGGCGCAAAGAACCTACACACCCCATCATGGACATGCCATGCCCCCAATATCTCCTCAGTAATACCAACAGATCCTTGTTTTCCCAGTAACTATATTTATATAACTATACATATATATAATTTACATTTATATAACTATAAGTTATATTTATATAACTATAAAATGAAAGAATTTGCATCTGGTAAGATAAAATTATCTATTCGTCCACAGTTTAACTAGATATTAAAACATGTTTGTCACAAATAAAACCAGCCAACATGACTCAACATGAAGCAAATTAATGCAAAAAAAAAAAAAAAAAAAAAACCAAAAAACAGTTGATAGTTCTTGCCTAGAACTGGTGCTCTCCTTATCCAGGAAGATTTATATTTAGCAAACTACATTTCTCCTTTCCAGTGTGTGTGACAATCTGCTACAAGGAAAAACATAACTAAAACTGTCAAAAACCAAGCTACTGATAGCACATTCGTGTGACAGAGCAAATCCAGGTTGACATGCTGTAATAACAGAAGCAGTGCTGTCAAAGGGCCTCAGGACAGCCACCCTGACACCTAAAGGACAAGCTTCTGCAATCACGGTCAGTCGCCTTTTGTGGGGGGAAATACCCCTGAATGCTTGAGAGTGTTATGTGATGCTGTTACATTGACATGTTCCATGTGCATTTACAGGACACCTCTAATTGTTTATGTAAAGGGTGGGGGAGCAGATAAAGGTGAACATAGTAGAAATACACAGTAAGCCACTGGAAAGAGCAGATACTGAGTTCCATACAAAAGCATTTGCTCCCTCGTCATCTACACATCTCACTCTGCGGAGGGAGCCAGCTCATGGGCAAGTGTGCTCTTTGTCAAGGAGTTCTGAGTTGAGTCCTTATCATTTATTTTGCTCTGGAAACCATGGTGAAACAACACATCTATCTAATCTTATCAGCTGGGATTCAATACCATTTTCCCCTCTTTTCAGCACGGTCGCTGGGACGGATGCCTTTGATCTTCTCTCTTAAGGTGGAAAAAAAAAAAAGAAGAAGAAGAAATGCAAGAAGAGAACTTCAGAAAAATTGATAACTAAAGTGTTTGAAAGTAGATATAAAGAATTCGGCCCTTTCGGAGAAGCAGTGTCATACACTTACGGGTGTGCTCAGCAAGAGTCTCCGGTCTGGCTGCGCAGAGGCTGGAACAGGAAGAGAGCGGCAAGAGGGTCCTGCTGGATCCACTATTCTCCTGCCAGCTGGTCCACTCCCTCCCTGCTCCCTCCAGGAAGCAAACAACTGAAGACAGAAACTTCCTAGAAGCCGATCCAGGACCTGTCTGAGGGATCTGGGACTAAAGCAGCGGTCTGCTGCTGCGAAATCTGTTATCACTATCACTAAACTGCCCAAGATCCACTACCTTTACCTAGAAACTATATAAACAAAAAGAACATTCCAAGTACAGTAGATTGTTTATAGGCCTGGGGACTGCCTGTCTTTAACAACAGGGACACCCGCTACACAAGAGAACCTCTTAACTTTGAGTTCCTCCAAAGAGAGATGAAAGGTTGACCAGTAAATAGCATGAAGAACATAGTCACCTTAGGAATACTATGATGCTCCTTGGGCTTCCATGTACTCATTTACTGAAAAGAGGCGTCCACCTGTGTAAAACCACGAGGTCGCTAACTAATTTTAAAAAGAAGAAGAAGAAGAAGAAGAAGAAGAAGAAGAAGAAGAAGAAGAAGAAGAAGAAGAAGAAGAAGGCTATTTTCTTTCTGTACACGAAGACCATAAGAACTATTATAAGCATGCCTTTCATCAGAAGCTGTTGACTTAATGCCATGCATAAAATTAATGATATTGACCTCATAAGTTAAATTATATTTATTCTAAGCATTCCTATTCTATACAAATAAAAAGAAGAGCACACATTAAAGCCAGTGAAGGCAGGCCTATAGATGCACAGCAAATGAATTAGAAAGCAATGTTGTCTGAAAAAGGAGACAAAACCCCTAAGACTTTGTGGGTACAAGCCGAACTATTTATGAATCGAACAAGAGATGTCTCTGGGCTTCAGTATATTGAGCTGTGAAGCAAAGAGAGCTGGGCCTCAGCAGGTGTATGCCCCAGTGTATACATGTCTCATTGGATTGTTCTGCATGAGTTTAAATTATTTAATGCCTGTGACATGCACAATACAACATTAGGTAAAAAGTAAGTCCTTAATCATTATTAGCTCTTAAGAATGGCTAGGGCATAGCAGTGGTGAAAAACATTTGAACAAAAGTAAATGACCCTGCATATTTGACAAAAAAAAATCAGTTATAGTCAGAGAAATAATAGTCAATTTCCATAATACTCTTACTGAATTCTTTTTATTGTTGGAGGGGAAAAAGCAAGGAAGGTGGAGAAGGCTTAGCAGAGAAGCAGAGAGAAGGGGTGAGATACTAAACCATACACAGGGTTTTGTGTAATCTTTTGTAATCTCCTCTGATCATTAAATATTCAGTGTTTTTCTAGGAAAACATAACTATATACCGAAGATCTGCTTTTTATTTGGCAGAATTCACATTACAATATATTTAAAGATTAGTTAGTCTGTTAGTTTCTTAGTTTTTCATTAGTAGATATAGTAAGAAGAAAGTATATCAGTATTGAAAACAAGGGAACAAAAATTAGCAGTGGTTGCCTTTCCATCCTCTATAAGAGACAGCTTTTTTTTTTTTTTCAACATCTGGAATTTTCTTTAGATATGAAATTGCATGAAAAGAGAAAGATGTGCATTGTAAGGTCAAAGAAACTGATTTCTCTGGGCTGCTCTGCATATAGTATGAACATGGGAATAGGGAGGAAAGACTCAAGGCTCCATGGGAACCTTGGCATGGATGTGCCGGGCTCTATGAAGGATGCGCCAGTGAAAAGTTCCGGGGTGGAGGGAATGCTAATTACATTCTGTAGTGCTGAAATTTGAAATTCATCACAGAGTCTTGTCTATCAGCCCCATCCCAACTTCCTAGTTACCATTCTTATACTTAACTGTCTTCAAAGGATACATTTAAATCAATGACAGTTAAGAAAATAGCAGAGAATAGGTGTCTTGTGCAAAGTAAAACACATCTCCAAGAATGAACCACAGACAGAGTCAAAGATGACCACATATGTACAGAGAATACACAAGAGGAAAATGAAAGAGCAAGGCTGGAGCTGCAGAGATGGCTCAGAGGTTAAGAATATGGATTGTTCTTCTAGAGGACCCGAGTTTGATTCCTAGCTCTCACACTGGGCAGATTACAACCACCTGTAAGTCCAGTCCCATGGAGAATGCAACTCCTCTTGCCTGCTTGGACATCTCTGGCCTCTGCAACCTGTACCATATATACATAACTAAAAACAAAATAATAAAATATTCAAAGAAAAGCAATAAATAAATAAATAAATAAATAATAAATGAACAAAGGCCACACACCTTTTTTATTGCCATCACCACCAAACTTGTTTGGCATGTATAAAATGTTGACAGCAAGACCACCATTTCATCCCGTTGCAATAGAAACTGAACTGATGTAAAAAATTTAAGATCATGGAACAGCTGCCATGTGTGCTCAACCACCATTTACTACTTAAGTCTTCAATCTGTGACTGACGCAGTCCCTAAAGAAGATATGGGAATATTTCAAATCTGAGCACAACTGGGTATGTATTGTTCTGCAAACGCAGGAAAAGATGAAGAGTCAAGTACTAAAGCTAGGATGTAAACACCAGGATGAACTTGCCATTCTTTTTTTTTTTTTTTTTTTTTTTTTTTTTTTTTCAAGAAGGCAATGGGTGGTAATGACACCTTATTT
>NC_034599.1:87826299-87828159 GCF_900095145.1 Mus pahari
GAGAGAGAGGGAGAGAGCGAGAGCAAAAGGAAGGGAATGATGAATTTTTGGCAGATATGAAAATTGCTGATAATAGAGAGCAGTGTAGAATCAGGCAGACCAGAGTTGATTCTAGATAGTATTGCCTATCTGAGTCAGCAAATCACAGATCGTGTAATCTTGAAGTTCTTGGGATTTTCATTCACTGTTAGGGAGGGAAGCGGCAGCTCTGAAGGATAGAGGCATTCCTCTGAGTTTTGTTTGTTTGTTTTCCCAAGTAAACAAGAAATGCACTTCAGGGCAATTCTCAGATGATTTAGATTTCCTTTTCCATGTGCCAGACATCACACTATAGAGTGAGGATGTCACAATGCAAAACATCATTGTTCACGATGTCTAAGGGATGCTTCTGCACTTATTTTATGGTGTAAAAAAAAAAAAATGGTACATTGATTTTCTTTTACTGATATTACTTGGGATAAAGTTAAAGGAGCATACATTTGAAGAAATGTGGGAATCTATGGTTAAAACCTGCCAGGTCAATCATTAACATATAGAACAATTACCTCTTGTCTGGGCTGAGGTAATTGCTCAGATTAAGCACTTACCACAACAGCTTGAGTATACCTTCTTAAGTTCAAATCCCCAGAACCCATGTAAAATCTGGGCAGAGGTGTGCACATCTGTAATCCTGGTGCACTTACAGTGAGATGGGTAGTGCAGGCAGCTGATTTCCTGGAAGCTCTCAGGCCAACCAACACATCTACACAGTGGTAAACATCCTCCCCACAGCCCCAGAAAAAAAAAAAAAAAAAGAGAGAGACAGCATCTGAAACAGGCGAAACCAGTTGACATTACACTTCTGCGCTTGTGTGTGTGCACAAAACACTTCATCCTGAACCTCTCAGTGCTGTTAGGAATTGTACTCAGAACATTCTTCAGTCCCAGGAGTTGAAGGATAGACTGCCCAATGCCAGTGTGACTATTCTTTCCACAAACCTGCACAACTGAGAAACACACACACACACACACACACACACACTAATCCCTTTTGGGTTCTCTGAACCTAACTGACTTGGCACTGCACAGCAAGCTGTGTGCATCACACTGCAGATGCTGAAAGGACATTCCAAAAAGCAAACACTTTTGTTTTCTTTGTCGTAACTTTATGAGATGGTTCAGAGGCATTTGCATGTCTTTGCAGGCCAGAAAGTTTAAGGCAGTTACCTCAAAAGTCAAGAAAACATTGACTGATAATAGGTTGTCCCATGCAGAGGTTTTCCCACCAGAAGGAAAATCAAAGAGAAGAGAAAGAAAGCCAGAATGAGACTAAACTGCTGAGTTGGCTTCCACCATGGAAGCCATTAACCACGTTGAATTAGTAAGTACTTCCAAAGCCACGCTGGCCCTGTTAAAGCTTTAAGGGCCACACGCCAAAGTGAAAATTAAATAAAGCAACAAAAAGACTGAGCCCAAATGAATTTGGTTTTATTTTTATTGCGGAGTGAAGCTCCACACTATAAAACAACCACAGAAGGACTTTGCCAAGTGGTGGTTTCCCAGAATGCATTAAACTCTCAGGCCTCTGCCACTGTCCCCACTAACAATGCTTGCTAGCACATCACAAAATGACTTCTGTTGTGACTTAAAAAAAAAAAATGACCATTTGGTGAAAATTTCATCAAGCACTGTAAAGTTTTTCACATCAATTTCAGTATAGCCTGGTAGACAACAGCTTGAAATTCTGCAACAATAAAGGTGTTGAAATGCCTGCTGTAATGAAAAATCTCTGGTTCCAGTTTTTTTTTTTTTTTTTTTTTTTTTTTTTTTTGAAAGTTTTTTTTAATTTTTTTTTTTTTTTTTTTTTTTTTTTTTTTTTTT
>NC_034599.1:87828170-87831215 GCF_900095145.1 Mus pahari
GTTTCTCAACCATTCGATATTCCTCATTTGAGAGTTCTTTATTTAGCTCTGTACCCCATTTTTTAATGGGATTTTTTGAGTTTTTGGAGTCCTCCAGTTTTAATCACCTTCTTTCCCTTCCAACACCACTAGGTTTTTCCATATTATATGAAAGTGACATCTGGGCTCTGGATTCTGCAGAAGACAAAGGATTTTTGCCTTGTGGAGTTCAGGGCTCTTTCAAGTGCTGGGGTGACTGCAGACCTTTTCCCTATTTGTTGGATGCTAACAGAAGGTGCTTCGCACAAACAGGTTAGGTCTGAGCAGCTTAGCACTGACACTACACAGGTTCAAGTCCTGACATTTAAGTTATAGTAACAGTATTTTCTTAGTATGAATAGAACTTAATCGATTTGAGGTGGTGATAATGCTGGAGTTTAAAGCACCTCGTTTGGCTTGCTTTATATCGTACATCATTACATCATCTTTTCTGCTTCTTCACATATATCCTTGAACTCAAACCAAACAGAAAGTGAACGCAACTATTTCATCAAATGCAAACAGTAAAATAGCTCCTAATTTGTATGCAAAAAAAGAATTCTCAAATCTCTCAAGCTGTTAGTTCACTGGTTTACAGTGACTTTATAAAGTGAATTTTCTTCCTTGTCTTCTTCTTCTTTTTTTTTTTTAAATAACAAGTAGAAAAGGCAAAGTACAAAATTACATTTAAAAGGCTTCTATTTATAAAAGATGGGAAAATGCAATGTTACTTTTCAACACTTAGCTTAACTTGAAGGTGGAATACGGGTATGCCTTTCATTATAAATATCAAGAGGGTATGAAAATCAATATTATATGTGTATGAAATGAGACAGAAGGTGTCAGAGGAACAATAGCAGTACAATTCCCAGGTAAACTGGGTTTTAATATTCATGTGGCTACTGAAAATGGGCACTGGGAGCATTCTACTTAGTACTGTGCCAAAATGACTTAATATCTCTAGGATCTCACTCTGGTCTCACCTTGGCTCCCACATCCTTGCACTCTCTGTAAAGAGAATTCAGACACACAGAGCAAACTGTAGGAGATAGGTGGAGCATTAATGCAGACTCCATGCAGACTCCCAAGGCTGAGCGCAGTCACCTACCAAAGAAACCATTTCTCCAACTTACATGCTAAATGGGCTTTATGCTATTTCCTAAAGTCCCTAGAACCAGCTTTTGTAATAGGGCACTTTCCTGCCCAGGTGCCAAGAGAATATCTTATGTGTTGTATTGTGTATTGTGCATCACCGGTCGATTAAAAAGCCTATGGGCTATGTTTTAGGCAGGAGTTAGGAAATGGAACATATGGGAGGCAGAAAGGATTCTAGAATAGAGCCAGGTGGGAGATCTTCAAGGACAGATATGAGGAGACAGGCACATGGTACCTGAGCACAAGTAAGCAGCCACAAGGCAGAATGTAGATTAAAATGAATGGTTTATCTTAAGTTATGATTCTAGTCAGAGAAGAGCTGAATATGGCCAAGGTGTTTGTAAATAATATTTTGAGTCCGAGTCTTATTTCTGGGAGAATGAAACTGGTAGGAAGAAGCACACTTAACTTCTACACCCAAGTGATTGGCAAGCCCATTTTGATTGACAGAGAAGGCACTGGTATGACTTTCTTTAATGTGACGTCTTTCTTTCTTTCATATCCTAGACTGCTCATCAATTTTATGACTTTGGGTTGTCCCCGATGTCATGTTTCCACTTGGAGTCAGAGATCCCGATCATATGAGCAGTGATCACATAACAGAGCAGACCAAACATAATTAAAGAAAATATAAAAGAAATGGTTTCTAAAAATAGCCATGCATGCTTTACCAGAAGGAAATAGCCTCCCCTGCTATGAAGCCCACCTTCCTCCCACACCTTGTCTGCAGCTATCTTTCGTGGGGCACTCTAAATTTAAGGCGAGAGTGACTGCGTAGCCACTCCTTCTTTTACACATCACTATTTTTTTTCCCCAAATTAGTCTGAGATACACAGGATGTGGGAGCTAATCTGAGTTGAAGGATACACAGAGCAAACACCTGCCTACAGATACTTATAAAAGAGAACCTCCGGGTACCCTGGGGACAAAGCTCTCTGCCAATTCCCAGTGTCTTCCACCCACGACTCAAAAAACACCCACAAGACACTTCCCTTTTGGAAAATACTTGTTTCTGAAATACACAGAGGTCACCTCATTCTCCTCTAACAAGATAAATCCTCAGCATTTTACTGCAGCACTGTTAGTTATGGTGAACATGAACATCACTATGCTTCTTGGTTAGAAGAAGATAGGCAACTATTATTTATTTGTGTAATGTAATACTATAGTCTAGCTATAAAGAGTGAAATAAACCTCTGGCAGAAAAAAATAAAGCAATAGCTTTATTTGTTTAGAGTTATGACAAATCATTTGAGTAAAGAAGATGGAACAAGATCGAAGCTCCAGGCATGTATTTGTGAAGCATGTGCATTTTCAAGGAGACATCACATTTGTGCTCTCTGTAGGAGATAATACAAAACCCTGAGGTTAGGGTTGACTCGGATGATGCTGTCTGAAAGACTGAGTGTAGGAAGGGCATTGGGGTGTGTGCACTGATTTTTATTCTAAATCATTAGTAAGCATTCACTTCTTTCATCCTGAAGTTCATGAATATTAGCCCTAGTGCTTTTCTAATTTCTTTCACATTTGCATAATTCAAATAATTAATATTATATTTTTATGAAGTCTATTCTATTTCTGAATTATCATAATGCTGAAATGAAAGAAATCAAATTAGGCTTTTGTAGAGATGGCTCAGCGATTAAGAGCAGTGGCTGCTCTTCCAGAGGACCTGGGTTCAATTCCCAGCACCCACATGGGAGATCACACCTGTCTGGAACCCATTTGCAGAGGCTCTGACACCCTCATAGAGACATACATGCAGACAAAATACCAATGCACACAAAGTAAAGAAAGGATAAAAAAGATTAAGCATTGAAAATTATTACAAAGAGAAAGAGAGAGAGAGAGAGAGAGAGAGAGAGAGAGAAA
>NC_034599.1:87831520-87846969 GCF_900095145.1 Mus pahari
AAGGAAGGAAGGAAGGAAGGAAGGAAGGAAGGAAGGAAGGAAGGAACTGTACATATTGGAGCATTTGTCCTTGTGGTATGTTGGGAAATCTTTTGAGTATATGCCCAAGAGTGGTATAGCTGGGTCTTCAGGTAGAACTATTTCCAGTTTTCTGAGGAACCACCAGATTGATTTCCAGAATAGTTGTATCAGTTTGTAATCCCACCAGTAATGGAGGAAAGTTCCTCTTTTTCCATATCCTTACCAGCATGTGCTGTCACTTGAGTTTTTGATCTTAACCATTCTGATTGGTGTAAGGTGGAATCTCAGGGTCACTTTGATTTGTGTTTTGTGGATCACTTTGAACATTTCTTTAAGTGCTTTTCAACCATTTAAGATTCCTCTATTGTGAATTCTTTGTTTAGCTCTCTTGAACCCCATTTTTAATTGGGTTATTTGGTTTTAAGGAGATTAACTTCTTGATTTCTTAATATATTTTGGATATTAGCCCTCTGTTGGATGTAGTGTTAGTGAAGAATTTTTCCCAATCTATAGGTCACCAATTTGTCCTATTGACAGTATCCTTTGCCTTACAGAAGCTTTCCAGTTTCATGAGGACCCATTTATCAATTGTTGAATTGTTGATCTTAGAGCCTGAACCATTGTGTTCTTTTGAGGAAATTTCCCCCTGTGCCACTGAGTTCAAGGCTCTTTCCTTCTTTCTCTTCTATCAGATTCAGTGTATCTGGTTTTATGTTGAGGTCCTTGACCCACTTAGACTTGAGCTTTGTGCAAAGTGATAAATATGAATCTATTTTCATTTTCCTACATACAGTCAGTTAGACCAACACCATTTACTAAAGATGATTTCCTTTTTCCATTGTATGTTTAGTCTTCTTTGTCAAAGATCAAGTGTCCACATGCAGATTTTACTCAATATTGCTTTGTAGTACAGCTTGAGGTCAGGGATGGTGATGCCCAAGAAGTTCTTTTCTTGTTGAGAACTGTTTTGGCTATCCTGAGGTTTTTGTTTTTCCTGATGAAGTTGGGAATTGTTCTTTCCATGCCTGTGAAGAATTGAGTTGTAATTTTGATAGGGATAGCATTGAATCTGCAGATTGCTTTTGGCAAGATGGCCATTTGTACTATGTCAATCCTACCAATCCATGAGTGTGGGAGATCTTTCTATCTTCTGGGATCTTCTTCGATTTCCTTTTTCAGGGATTTGAAGTTATGGTCATACAGATTTTTCACTTGATTATTAAGAGTTACACCAAGACATTTTATACTATTTGTGCCTATTGTGAATGGTGGTGTTTCCTTAATTTCTTTCTCAGATTGTTTATCATTTGTATAAAGGAAGGATACCACAAGGACACATGCTCCACTATGTTCATAGCAGCCTTATTTGTAATAACCAGAAGCTGGAAACAACCCCATTGTCCCTCAACCAAAGAAAGGATACAGAAAATGTAGCTCATTCACACAATGGAATACTCTTCAGCTATTAAAAACAAGGACATCATGAATTTTGCAAGAAAATGGATGGAACTAGAAAATATCATCCTAAGAGAGGTAACCCAGACCCCAAAGGACATACATGTTATTTACTCACTGATAAGTGGATATTAGAAAAAACATACAGAAAACCTAGGAAACAATCCAAAAACCTTAAAAAATGGATGGAACTAGAAAATATCATCCTAAGAGAGGTAACCCAGACCCCAAAGGACATACATGTTATGTACTCACTGATAAGTGGATAGTAGAAAAAACATACAGAAAACCTAGGAAACAATCCAAAAACCTTAAAAAGTGTGACAAGCAGGAAGGCCCAAGTGTGGATGCTTCAATACCACTTAGAAGGGGGGATGAAATAATAATAGAAAGCTGAGGGAGGGAGGGAGAGAGGGAGGGAGGGAGGGATCTGGGTGGGAGAAGGGATCAGGTGGGGTAGGACACAGGAGAATAAATTTTATATTTTTAAATGTTTATAGAAATTTTCCCATAAAGAAACAGTAGTTGTCCTAATCTGTTTGCATTTTGACAGCAGACTGTCACACACTAAACAATTTATAAAGAGCAAAACTTTATCTTCTTTTACTTCTGGGAACTGGAGCCTGCAACATGAAGAGATCAGCAGGTCCCAAGCAGGATGAGAGCAACCCCTTCCTTTCAAAAGGACATCTTGCTGTTTACCCTTGCAGGGATAGTGACGCTCACGGGGAAGAGGATAAAGCCAATGGCCAACGCAAGCGGCTTCACACATGTGTTTTCTATTATATTATTCGATTACATATATTATCTGTGCTTTTATTTATCTACTAAAACAAGAAATAGATTTTGAACCCTGCTAATGTCCTACCATCAAGACTAGCAACAGTCTGTTTCCTTCCAGACCTTTTGAGAGAAATAGGGAAGGGTAAAGTCCTGAGATTTCAGATTAATCTACACAATCACATCACAAGATAGACCCAAAAGGGAATGATCGGTGTCGCCAACACCACAAGGGATAAGCATGCATGTGTGCAGTGGGAATTGGAACGCATTGGCATCCGGTACCGATGGCACTTTTACAGCAACAGTTCTACTGTGCAAAAGAGGACTCACCCAGAGCTAAGAGCTTAGATGCTGCTTTGGGCTACTGTGGTGAGTAAACACGAACGAACGCATTCTTCTTGGAGTCCCCTTTACCATTCTCACTTCTGACCCATGGTCTAGCACCAAGGAGCTTAATCAGATTTCCTTAGCTATACATTTGTGTTTTACCGGCAGAGAACTGGCAGAATCACTGTTCCCGTTTCTACTCTGAAAAGGCTAAATACACAAACAGAAATGTCTCTGAACACCACTATGTCTTCAAAATTAAGATACCAGAAAACATGATAGCCATGTGCTATTGCTAATCTGGTCTTTCATTTTAATTTTGTCCTGTGCTGGGATTAAAGGCATACACTACCACCACCCTGCTGAAATATTTCTTTTTGAAGAAAAAGAAATATTTCAGGCTCAGGCTGGGTATGGTGGTGTACCACTGCAGGCTGGGTATGGTGGCATACCACTGCAGGCTGGGTATGGTGGTGTACCACTGTAAGACCAACACTTGGGAAGTTCAGGCAGGATGATCAAGAGTTGGTGCTACCCAGGGGTTCATAGCAAGACCACATCTTATAAAACCAATAATAATCTTGTGGGTTTTAAAAGCTGTAGAGACAATTATCCCCTGAGATCTTTAAAAAGGAGTATATGTTTATGACATTGTGTGCATGTATGTATGCACACCTATATGTGTGTAGGTTTTAGCTCCCTAACAGGTAAGCTAAACAAAATTGTTGAGGCCATGAGGGGAAAAGTTGATGACCTGCAAAATTGTTTAATTTTTAGTTCCGATCAGAAAAATTCAACTTTTCCCATGATATATTTTGTAAACATCATTTTGTTCATTTTGAATGCTTTTAGATTCTAAATCATTAACAATAGTCTAAAGGGCCACAGACTACCACATATTGGCCATATGAGTGCATAGCATATAATGTCCAAGGCAGGTAATTTATTTGTATCTTGTAAAATTATTTATACATTATTTTCTGGCAGCAGTTTTCTTTGAATAATTTCCCCCAAAGTAACCCTGACAAAAATACAAATTCAACTCCAGAAAGTTAATTACTACAAAATTATTACTTTGTAAAAATCCTAATATCCTTTGATAGGGCTAATTATATAAACTCTGGCTATAGCCAAAAATCAGGATGCTGTACAACTTCCAAATGAAATAAAGATGTTCTCTGTATGCTAATGTGGAGTGATAACCAAAATGTATGCTTAATAAAACTAATAAGTAGAAAGCAAGGTGGAGAAAATTCTAGAAAGTACAACATCAGTTAGCTGAGAAATGAAATTTGTGATATAAATATCTAATTATACATCAAATATCTTAAACACATATCTAATATCTTAGATACATACTTAAATTTCTTTTAAAAACAGTGAAAAATATACAAATTGAAAGGAATGGCCACTTTTAAAAATAAAGAATAAAAAACATATAAACTATATAAATTTTTGAAAGTTTTTCAAATCACAAAATATAAAATTATTTTAAAGCAACTCAAAAATGAAAATAAACATTGAAAAATAATGTCACTTGATAATACAGATTGTTCCAAATTGTTTTAAACAATAGTTTTAGTGCATTCCTTAGCAAGACATAATCCAATAATTAAAGCAAAGTTAAAATAATTAAACAAATGACCACTGTATTCATAATGAATATTCTTAGCCCCCACAATACAATTGCCACAGTATATTCCCCACAAATAGGAATCTGGGAACCTTGAAGAAGTGGTTGACTCCAGTCCTGGAGCAGCAATGGCTCCAGGGTGTGTTGTCATGCTACACATCCAGGAAACTGCCCAGAACTGCAGGATTATTGTCAAAGAACTTAGCAGTCAATCTAAAAAAAAATTACAAGTCAAATTATAGTGTTAGTTAGCCCACTCTATGCTCCCAACAGGTCAAATGCAGGCACCTGCCCAAGAGCTATCTGAATTTAAGAATGAAACACACACACTCACACACACACACACACACACACACACACACACACACACACACACACACACACACACACACACCAATTAGCTTTAATATGCCTTGACAGACTTAATGTCTGGGTACCTCTGATCCTTCCTGCAGCTAGCAAACACCGCCCCCCCCCCCCCGTGGTATTCTGGAGTTAACAACCTTTAAAATCTGTATTTCATCTCTGCTGCCCCAGACCCAATCTGAAAAGTGGTTACTAGAACCACTTACCTGAATTCTTGCATGGTTGGTCCATCCTCTCATGGCGATTTTCTTCTTCCTCTCTTCTCTTTCCCAAGCTTGGGAATCCTAAAAGTCTTACATCTTCCTGTCCTGCCCAGCCATTGGCTGTTGGCAATTTTATTTACCAATCAAAGTCAATTAGTCCCTCAGTGTCTTTCATGGAGAGACATTCCTGTAAGTAGTTTTGATGACCAAAATTAGCATTATAACACAAGCAGCATTAGACCAAACCAACTTCATCAAATAGAAATTTTTAGCCTTAATAAAAAATGAGTAAGTTTGAAATATCATAAGTCGTTAAAATTTTAAGTCCAATGATACAAAAAATGAAACATGTAAGTTATTAACACCTAACATAAATTTTGAAAAATAGTAAAATAAAGAATAATATGCCATTCTTTCTTTTTTTTATTCAACTATACTACTGAATATCTCAGTAGCAACAAAGGGAAATTTCTCTTCAACCATTCTGTAGATAACTATGAAGCAAACAATCAGATTTCTATTATTTTCAAATTGTAACGGATCAAAACATTAATTCATCAATAAAGAAGTGTATGTGTCATACTACACATAGAGAAAAGACAGAGACACAAAAATATTATAAAAGGCTCTAGATTAGACATTTGTCTCTGTGCTATAACAAACTCCATGATTCAAGTAACCTAAGGAAGGAAAGCCTTATTTTGGCTCACGGTTCAAGAGTAGAGTCAATAATGTTGGAGAAGTCATAGCACTTGAAGCTCGAGGCAGTTTGTCACACTGCAGCCACATCCAGGAAGTAGAAAGCACAAAAACTGCTATTCAGCTATTTTTCCCTTTCTATGTCTTCTGTGACTCTGGTCCATGGAATGCAATTGCCCACTGAATCAAAGATAGCTCTTCAGAGGCATGCCAACTGTCTTGTTTCCATCATGATTCTAGATCCTAGGATTTTTGTCCATAAAAATTAACTATTCCAAATTTTCTCCTTGTCAAACTGATAAACATGTCATTTTAAAGCCATAACCTTCTACCTCTGAGCCTATAGGTCATGACTCTCTTCGTGCTTCTTATAAAACAAATTGCAGTCAGTCCAACCTCAACAATCCCCATAGCCTCTAGAACATCCTACACTGTTCAAAAGTGCAGTACATCTTCTGAGACTTGGCAATCTCTTAACTTTGAGGAACTTGAACCTCAAAATACAAGTCACAAATGTCTAACATTACAGTGGTCTAGAGTATATAATTTCATTCACATGAGAAAAATGAAGACATTGCAAGATCATAGCAGAGCAAGATCAATACCCAACAGGGAATACACCAAATCCTATTGATCTATGTTGGGCATCTGGGGCTTATAATGAGTTATGTGGACTTTGAAAGCTTGGGTAGATCTGTCCCTCCATCTGTGCTACCTGAAACACACACAGCTCTGCTTTGAGATTCTCCTCCTTACCTACAGCTTTCTTTCAGTGATTCTAGAGTCTTGGCACCACCAACATCCCACAATCACCTGTGTTTCAATATCCCCTCACCCTTACATTCTTTCTTTCCTCTCCAATGGCCGTGTTCCAGTTTCCTGAATTTGACATACTTCAAGTTAGAGGTGTAAATCTTCATATTCAACCCTGGAGGCCAGTCATTATCAGGCATTTTCAGACTCGATCCTCAGATCCAATTATGCATGAGAACATATGACATTAACTTAACAGAATTTAGAAATAATCCCAGTTCTTCACCATTTCTTTCTAATTTAGTCTCACTCACCATACTTTGTAAACTACCATCATTTTATGTTGAAATTTTAATGAATTATAGTGATTATTCTCTTTTATTAAAACTTAAGGTATTTAGGATTTGATCTGTAATAATTTGTAAAAAAAAAGAATGATTATTTTATTACTATTATTTACCTTCATATTGTATATATACATTATGTGTTTACTGGATCTCAGTAGCATTTTGTAACATTAGAAGTCTTAGTTTATTTTCGGTTCCCCTTCACATACTAGGCTATGACTTTGTCTTGCAATGTAACTCAGTTCTCCTTGAAGTCACCAATGTCCTCTGTATTGCCAAACTTTGTGAGTACATTTATTTCACTGTAATGCCCCAAAGAGTACAATATTCCACACACCTTATTGCTTTCCTTCTCTTGCCCTATGGTGTCACAGTTTTGTAGCTTCTCCCTCTGCCTTTTGACAAGTCATTTGCAAAGAGGAGAATCTTTTCTTATTTTATATCCAACCACATAATGCACAAGTTTGCCTCAGTTCACACCCGGGGTTATTTTTGACTTTTAATATATTTTCTCATTAGATTATCTTAAGCTTTTTAATAAATCTAGACAGTTTATAAATGACAAAAGATTCCAAATTTATATCTTAGCAAAAAAAACTTCCTATTTGCATACCGTATTCAGAATTTGATCACTTCTGTTGTGGTCATAAAGAGATAAAGAGCTATAAGAATATGTTCTGACTGGGTGTAGGGGAAGGGGTGCCTCAACAAGCCCATGCATAGCCATCCCTCCCCCTTAAAGACCAGCACAAGATGGTATAGTAAAGAATAGAGTTCATTTAGGGCATGGGGAGGGAAGTTGAGAGAGCAGTAGAAGCAGAAAAAGGCAGAGAGAAGAAGAGCATAGAGAAACAGAGGCCGGCCATGACCACATGGAGAGAGGGGAAGAGAATGGGGAGAGGGGGAACAAGCAGGAAGAGTAAGAGAGACAAGGGAGTAAGAGAGAGAGGAGGGACAAAGTAGCCCCTTTTATAGTGGGCCCAGCCTACCTGGCTGTTGCCAGGTAACTGTGGAGAGGACCATATCTGGCTGCTGCCAGGAACTATGGGAGTGGAGTTCAGACAGAATACCAACAACTTCAGGATTTAAAGATTAAAGTCTACTTTAACATTTTTGTAAGGCTAGGTGAAATACTATTTCTATAACTCTTCAATTTCTCTATCTCTTCCCATTTTGAGTACAATTCACCCCAGAATTCTCTGCTCTTCAATTAACCCATTGATGCTAGTCTGTTCAGAAATAACATAACTTCTACTATGGTTTTCTTGGCTGTAATCTGTAACATCTAAAATGCCTAATAAAACAGAGCTACAAGCTATTTCCAGAAATCTCTATTTTCCCTACTATTTATATGTTCTTCTTCCCATAACCCCTAACCAATTCATACCGTTTAATATCCTGAACATTTGCCTGAATGCCTACATCTTTTGACTCTGTATCAGCAAATAATTACATGCAACAGGAGCAGTCCTCCCACCAGGGTTTACCTCTGTGTGATTATGAAAGATCCCATTATTGCAACAGTGGGTTTTAGTGGTGGACTTGCCACAACATAGAATCACCTGGGAAGGGCATGAGAAACTGCCTAAATTCTGATGGCTGGTGGGCATGCCTGAGAAGGATTCCCATTGGCTTCATTAAGATGATAAGACACACCTTAAATGAGGGCAGCTTGGGCTTAATGAGAAGGAGAAAGGAACTTGAGCAATGACATACAAGCGTCACATCACTTATCTCTGCTTTTGACTGTTACTATAATGAAATTAACTGCTTCATGTATCTGGCAATGATGGAATGGAATATAACTTGGAACTGTGAACCAAATAAAACCTTTCTCCCTGAAGTTGCTTTCGTCAGTTTTATCACAGCAACAAGAAATGACATTAATGACATTAAATGGCCTAGTAATGCTAGCATTTGTCTGGATCTACTCACAAGAATAAAACTGCCCTTGTGAAAGCATTATTAGAACATAAAATTGTAAACATTCTACTTCCTTATTTATTATCGGTACTTAACTTTGTTCAATTTATGAATTAAATTTTTATCACATGTAAATGTGTTGTGTACATGAAGAAAATAAACCTGTACATTGAGTTCATCACTAGCCATAGCTTCAGGCATACACTAGGGTCTTAAAATATATCCCATCCTAATAACAGGGGATCAATTTCTCTGGTTAGCTTGAGCAAGATAGAAGTTATTGGCAGGTTATTGGAGTCTCATAACACAGCCTGCATGCAGGACTTATATACATTCAATTGCATTATAATAGCTGGGCAGTTTAGTTTGTATACCAACCACCAATATGAAGTATATCTCTGAAAGTGGCCAGTTGAATTGCTCATTGGACAACACAGAAGAGGACATTTCATTCATTTCTATGAAGTCATGCTCTGCTCCTTGTCTCAGAAAACACATGATCAAAGAAAGAAGTCCATAAGCTGTACAAGCTGTAGTGAGGAGATAATTATTTAATGGAGAGCAGATGTACTGGTGAGAAAGACGCAAATGATGCTGGACTGACTACGAAAAACAAGAGTATTCTCTAATCTACTTCCATGACTGCATAATACCTATGTGCACAAAATGTCAGAGAAACATCTACAAATAAAATTCCTGTGTAACAATAATGTACCTAGCCCCCAAAAGATATAAGTATCATTCTCTATCTCTAGAGTTATGGCCAGAATTCCTTGTCTGCTTCTGCTTCTGCTTCCTCTTCCTCTTGCTCTTCCTCTTCTGCTTCCGTTTCCGCTTATTCTTATTCTGCTTCTTCTTCTGGTTCTTCTTCTGCTTCTGCTTATTATTATTCTTATATTTCTTCTTCTTCTTCTTCTTCTTCTTCTTCTTCTTCTTCTTCTTCTTCTTCTTCTTCTTCTTCTTCTTCTTCTTCTTCTTCTTCTTCTTCTTCTTNTTCTTCTTCTTCTTCTTCTTCTTCTTCTTCTTCTTCTTCTTCTTCTTCTTCTTCTTCTTCTTCTTCTTCTTCTTCTTCTTCTTTCTGTCTTCATAATCCTATGCATTACTCTATACCCTGGAAACTACATAGAAAATATAATCACCACCATTAAGTTGACAAAAGAAGATAAGGGATATTTATTTGAAGTATGAATTATAGACATAACCCATCATGGTGATGTTTACCATTTCAGCAACTAGACTTCCTAGTGTTATTTCTTTCCTCTAGTACCAGTAGCAAGTCCACATAGACTTACCCATGTTCCCAAATGGTCAGTAGAATATAACCTACCCTGCCCAGACATTGAGATACCTGAGTGCTTGGTGAGCACATGTTTGTAGATTTGTAATCACCTCATAACTCCTATCTGTAGCTGAACTGAAACAAGCTTGTTCACAGTCTATTACTTTACTGCCCCTGCCGGTGGTGCCTTTCTTGTTTATGAGGCCAAATTATGTGATAGAACAACTGTGAGATAAAGGAGTTATTTGGGCTCACAGTTTCAGAGGGTTCTGTCCCTGGCTCTTTTCCTGTATCTTAGTTAAAGCATCTCAGGAGGAACATGTGAAGAAGGTGACTTTTCCTCTTGCAGCAGCCAAGAAGAGAACAAGACAGGGATGGAAGGACCAAATATAACCTTCAAGAAATAACCACTGGGACCTACTTTCTCTAGCTATAATCCATGGTCCAAAATTATTAACATTGCCTAGACTCTGTCTTACCCATACCTATGAAAATAAGCCCTCCACCTGGGACTCAGCATTCAACACGGGAGTTTGTAGAAGATACTTCACATTCAAATGACAATGGAATGGTAAAGCAAAGTCACCAAGTCAGCTCTTCATCATAGCTGTGTTGATGTAATGCTTTCTTCACAATATCCCTAGCTACATAAAAAAGTCAAAGATACTATGTAATAGAGTCCAAACTTCCAAGCTATGAAAAATTCCCCAGTTGAAAAAAAGTAAAATTTCAATGGCAACCATCATGCCAATCATGAGTATAAGCTGCACTTAGTCATTTGCTATCAGGGAGCTGTTGGGTCACAGAGGTGAGTACATATATGAAGGTCCCAGATAAATGGTTACTTTCTGGAAACTGGACTCTCAACACAGTAAAAGAAAGGGTTAGCCTTTGTGAAAATAAATGTTTGTACCAAACTACTCTATAGTCTCATTGTAAAAGCAGTAGGATAGCTATGGTAAGAGACAAGTGATGAACCGGAGAAGCTCCTGTGTGGGATGTTTTAGGCATGTTATACAATGCTTATGGATTATAAAACTGATCACCCAGTGCAAGTGACCATAAGAGGCAGGGCTTTGAAGGAGTAGTTGATCAATCTACTGATGGATTCAAGGTGTGGATGGAAAGTGATGAAACTGTAGGATAAGCCTCATGGAGGAACTGGATCAGGTTCCTTGGAAAGATGTATCTTATCCATGGTTCCTTCCTGTCTCTGCCGCCTCTCTCTACCACATGCTGCATGCCATGGTATTCAGCCTTACGTCAACTGCAGAGCATGAAGCTAGCTCATTGTACAAAAATCTTTGTAACTACAAGTCACTACAAGTCTTTCTTTATTCATATTGTTTTGCTCAAGTATTTGTCCCAGTGACAAGTCTAACATTCTATTCACCTAATTATCAAGAACTTTCTTTTCAGTAGATTGCAGGTGAACACTTAGAGACTAGTTTAAGACATTCACTTACATTTTTTCCCAGAATTTCTTGTCACTTCTTTCCTAATTATACTCCTTCCAATTTTCCAAATTATTAATTGTTACCCATTAATTTATATAAGTCTCCATCATATGACATTCCACTCAAGCAAATGTAGCATTGTGACTCTGGCTTGCCTGAAGCCTGCTGTGCTGGGCTAGAAGCTCAAGGGAGAGGGTTTCCAGGCAGCCACAGGAGTGGTGGGGTTGGTTGTAGTGACGTTTCTAATTTTGTTCATCCTTTCAACATCTAAGCCCCTTTCACTGAACATATCACCCAATATCTTCTTCAAGAAACTGGTCTGCATTTAATTATTGTGAATGAAATTTCAAAAACTTATTTTAAAACAAAGGGGTAACGTGGATGTGGTGACACCCTTGAAAGTTTCTGTGTTCCCCTCCAGCTTGATACAGTAAGAAAAAAAAAAAAAAATAGATGGACATTTGATGAGAAAGCTCCAACCAGAAATAAGAGCGTGTTTTTGACAAGAACTTTTCCAGCATTTTACTAGGAAACTCAAGAACAGCAATTGTCACTTAGACTGCATCTCCTTTACAAAAATAATATTAAATTGGAGAAAATCAGGAGAATGCAAGTCTACATCTTAGGAGCCATAACAACCAGATTCCAAAATAACTGCCTTTGTTGCAGTACTGTCTTGATTCTCAACTGTCTCCATCCACTATTTTACAACTCTGCTTTAGTCTTTGTTTTCACTGAGACTTGGAGATTAAAAAGTCTTGAAAACTGCGTGGCACTATCTTTTATAGTTTCAGCACTGTTGCATACATTAACCTTTTCTTTGATACTCAAATAAATTATGTTTCTAAATTTTTATAAAGTTCACTATCAGCCAGACATGTTGGTGCAGGCCTTTAATCTCAGCACTTAGGAAGCATAGGCAGGCAGATATATATGAGTTCAAAGCCATCCTGGTCTACAAAGAGACTTCCAGGCCAGACAGGTTTATATAGTGAGATACTATATAAAAGTAAAAATAAAAAGTGCTATCATGTTTCTATGAGTTTAGTGAGAATGTTGGGAAATTCAGAATTCAATGATTCAGTTGAGATAAAAATTTCTTTGTGGAGTTGTGGTATGGAAAGTCTCTGAATTATCCATTGCATTATAAAATCATGATAACTAGGAGGTGTGTTCAAGATCATGCATGATAGATGCAGCATCAGTTGTAGCCACTGTGCATATAGCGATCCTTCTAAAAATATGCTGATATACCCACATTGTAGAACAGGCTAACCTTTCATAATAATGAGCAATTTTTCTTAATGCATGATTTTTATATTGAGTCTCTATATTATTAGCTTGCCATTAAACCATCTGCTATAAAATTAGTTTTATATTCTAAAATTCTTTGCAGGCCTTATCATTATTGTCTATCACAAGGGCTGCTAGAAACAAGTAATAGTTTACCACTTCTCTCTGGAATATTTTACCCATTTCTACAATGGTGAATCATTTTGAAATTCCCACCTAACATGTTCCCTCATTCTCTGGTAGCTATGTGAAGTCAACATTGGTTGCATCTTTATGCTGCTCTAATCTCTCTGCTAATAACTTTCTTACTGACAATTCTTACTCACAAGAAACACTTCTAGATATTATTAGGTTACTTACATAGTGTGTGTGTGTGCGTGTGTGTGTGTGTGTGTTCAATGGGTGTGAACATATGTATATGTGGGTGCATGTGCTAGTATTATGTGTGTGGAGGGCATAGATTGGCATCAGAATATGAACAATACATTCCCACTGTTTCCTGTATGCTGCTCCTTTTGAAACTCTCCTAAGGCTGGGTGTGGTGGCACACGCCTTTAATCCCAGTACTCGGGAGGCAGAGGCAAGCGGATTTCTGAGTTCGAGGCCAGCCTGGTCTACAAAGTAAGTTCCAGGACAGCCAGGGCTACACAGAGAAACCCTGTCTCGAAAACAAACAAACAAACAAACAAAAAAAAAACCAAAACAAAACAAAAAAAACCCTCTCCTAAGGTTTAGTATGCTCTAACGAGGGATCACAGTTAAATTATCCTGTCTCCTGTGTCATGTTCTTATATTGTTTGGGGCACTTGGAAATTCATTCCACATGTACTCATAGACCACAAATGCAGTGGAAACAATACAGAAAGCCCTGGCATGCCTTCCCATCCTTCTGTGCATACTTTAAAACTAGTCAGTAACATCATTGGCTTCTTTGAACACATGTGGCTTTTTTTTTTTTTCATTAAAACTGGAATTTCATCAGTGGGATAGGAATGCCAGCTCAGGCAAATGACACGTTTGTTTCATCATCATTATATGACCTAGCCAATCCCTTCCCCATAATTAATCTTTCTGCCCATCTTAACATCTGCCCATGGGAACTGTGGTTTCCAGTGCTTGGGCTTTTGTGGTTTAACATTTAGGATTCTAACCTTCCAGCATTGTGATTTTCAGAATGGAGACATTAAGAATTTTGATGTTTGGGGATTTCAATTTTCAAGATTATATTATTTTGGATTTAATATTTCAGTATCAAACATGTCATGTTTTCAATTTCAGATCTAGATACTAGAGTTCCTATAATGCTCTTTAATGCCCTTAGCCACATCTTGGAGGTTGAAGTTAGGTCTTAGTTTCCAAATACAGACTTTAACATAGGAACCAGATTATTCTAATCAAACCCAACCTAAATGCCTCCTTTTTACAATCTAGATTCCATAGTACTAGAAAGTACTACACAACCTGCCAAGGGGAGGAAACAATTAATAATCTTATCTAGCTGTGATACCTATACACTACAACATTGACCAGCATGGCAGGATATCTTTAAAGTCCAATAGTGGTACTTGTATCGTGGCAGTACCCATAGCTCTCTAATGGGGCTGAAGACTCACACAATAGGAAAATATAATGACTAGTTCTATAAACTAGTCAACTACTAGAGCTGGCAAGGTCATGAATCATAAAAGAAACTCTATTAGTGCCACTTTACTAGACCAGCATAATTCCTAGCTACATTCTAAAACTTATTCTTATACCTACAGATAAATGCAGGTCACACCCTCATCAAAGAAGTTTCTATTTAGAGCAAAGGAAGGCTATTACAGAAAAACCATACAATGTGGACCAAATACAGACATCAACAAATCATACCAATCCCAGTACAAGCAAGATAGATCTTCAACGTTAACTACTGCACCTCAGGCCCAGGAAACATCACAGAAGAGGGTGGAACAATTGTAGGAGTCAGAGAACCAGGAAGTCTGTTGAGAATGTGTCTCCTAGAAGTGGTTGCATGAATGAGACCTGAATTATAACTGTCCTATAGAAGTGCTAACACAAGCAGGGAATGTCGTCAGGTCCCACTCCAAAAAGAGAAATCTAGAAACCAATGACTGCTGAGAGAGAGAGAGAGAGAGAGAGAGAGAGAGAGAGAGAATGAATTAGCCTCTTCACCTCTCCTAGGGAAGAGCCCTGTGATTAGTTATCCAAAGCAACTGCTCAGTCCTCAAACCACATACACACAAACCCCAGAAGGGGACTTAGCATGCTGTACTGATATATTTGAATATATTCAAATAAAAAAGGCCATCACTGTGAGAAGAAGATGGGAGAAACATGGCAGGGCTTTGTGAGAGGGGATGGGAGAGGAGTTGGAGAAAGGAAAGGGAAGGGTGAAACAAAGTATTTGGATTTTAATTTTAAAATATATTAAAGTTTCATGCTAGCATTTTGTTTTTCTTTCCAAAAGGAATTTTTATCTGCTTTCTCTTTACTTAATGGCGTCTCTTCTACAGTTCATATATACAGTCTCTGTAAGGATTTTAGTTAGCCTGTGTGGTGGGAAATATCCATTGCTGTGGGTATCTGTTTAAGTACTGTGGCCTACTACCCTGCTTGCCTCTGTTTCATCTGAGTTTACTCTATTTTTTTCTTCTTTTTTAAACGTTACGTTTATGTTACACATGTGAGTACACTATCATTATGTTCAGAGACATCAGAAGAGGACATCAGATCTCATTACAGATGATTGTGAGCCACCATATGGTTGCTGGGAATTGAACTCGGGACCTCTGGAAGAGCACCAAGTCCTCTTAATTACTGAGCCATCTCTCTAGCACCTACTCTCCTCTCTATTTCTTCTTTTTTCTTTCTCCTCCTCCTCCTCCTCCTCCTCCTCCTCCTCCTCCT
>NC_034599.1:87847114-87875536 GCF_900095145.1 Mus pahari
CTCCTCCTCCTCCTCCTCCTCCTCCTCCTCTCTTTCCTTTATCTCTTCCTACATCTGACACCTTAGAGGTTTTCTTGCAAGGTTTTTAATGTTGTTTCTAAAAACTCTTTCTTCACAATTAAAAACAAAACTCAAAATTATGATGGGAGTCTCTGCCCACATGACGGATTGTGACAAGTGATGATCTTATAATGTGACCAGACTAAATAATAATAATAGACCAGGCCTATGTGATCGATACTATTGATTATCAACTTGACAGACTATAATCATCTAGGAGACAATCTGGGTATGCTTATAAGAAAGACTCTAGATTCAGTTAACTGAGGTGCAATGACCCATCCTAAACATAGGTGACTCTTTGGCATGGGCTAGGACCCTGAATTGAATAAAGAACAGTTGGCAGCATTCATCGCTGTCTACTTTATGACTGCAGAACAAGGTCTTCATCAAGGTTCTGTCCACTCGACTTCCATGCTATGATGAAGCATGCCCCAAACAATGAACCAAAGTAAACCCTTCATCCTTGAAGTTGTTTTGTAAAGGTCCTTTGGGTTTTTGTTTGCTTATTCTGTAAGCAGCAATGAAAACACTAATACAACATGTCATTTGAATACCAAATTCAACACATAAGGCCTTTCAATCAAGTAACACACACACACACACACACACACACACATACAAACCTCAAAATATAAATAAGTAAAATCAATTTTTCGGTCTTCTGCCTGGAAAATTACTCAATAGAGAACATTCTAGGGACAAAAGCAGAGGAAGAATAGTAGCGGAATCTTACAACACAGTGACTTCCGGAGTCTTGGTGCAGATCATCACAGCCACCCTCAGGTAGACTTAGTATTCAAGTTATAACTCATTAGGTAGGATCCAGCGAGAGAAAAATTCCAATACCTTATATGTCTGGGTTAGAAAACAGTAACCATGCTGTACTAAGAAGGGTCAGATGAGCCTAGCGCATTTTCAAGACTTTCTGTAGATATTCTCCCTTTCCTGTCAATCCTCCATCTTGCCTTCTAGGTAATAAAGCCATCCTTGGCATTTTTAGGAATGTATAGGACAAATAGGTTTGTCTCTTTGTGCTTCTTCCACCAACAGTTTTATCCATAGTCTGTTAAGTGAGTCACCCCACAGATTTCCAGCATGAAAACAGTTGGCAAATATTTTTCAGCCTGCTGCAGTCTTTGACTTTACCATTCCTTTTTTTTCTTTTTATGTAGGGCTTTTACACTTTTAATAATGTTTTTTATGTGTCATTTTGGTAAGATTCCAGAGAAAGGCACAAATAAGTGAATGCAATTAACTTGCTTCACCTAGTTGTACCCTCAGTTTTAGAAAACAAAAATTCATATTTCCACTAGCTCTTTAAAAATCACAGATGAAATTATTCAGAAAGGACGACTCACTTCTGACCATCAGGCTATTATCTCTTTACCTGTAGAGAAAATTGATAATTCATCCCTTTGTGTGTAGCATGTACCCTTCTGGTTGAGTTTTCATTTATTGTTTGATTAGTCATTAAATGAAATTAGTGACTAGACTAAAATATTAGCTTCCATGGCCTCCTCCTAGCTGGATAGCTTTCAGGGTGTTGGAAGTTGTTTATTCATCTTGTTGGTATAAAAAGGCTTCGATAGTTTTACCCAGCATTCAACCCTACAAACTACGATACAAGCCTACCAAGTAAGAGGTACCACTGTGCAAAAGTGGCTCCTACGGAGGTAATGAACTGCTCGCTAGTTGGATTTGAGGTTGACTCTAGTGGAGAAGCTATATCTGGTATTATAGATTCACTTAAAAGTCCATGACAGGAGAGGTCATAGACCCAGGGGGAGCTTAATTCTGTTGTTTAAATAAATTGAAATAGTGCTAAACCACCTTCTAAATATAGTTTTTTTTTTAATTGGATATCTTCTTTATTTACATTTCCAATGTTTTCCCTTTCCAGCTCTCCCCTTTGGGAACCCCCTATCTCATTCCCCACTCCCTCTGCCTCTATGAGGATGCTCACCCACCCACTCACCCACTCCCATCTTCCTGCCTTGGCCTTCCCCTATGCTGGGGCATTGAACACCCTCAGACCCAAGGGCCTCTCCTCCCACTGATATCTAACAAGGCCATCTTCTGTCACATATGGGGCCAGGTAAATATAGTTTTTATAGCAGTAAACAACTACTACTTTCAGCCTTAATCAAAGAAACCTTTTTTGAGTGAACTGTGGTAAATGCAGGGATTCATGACTACACAAAAACTTGAGAATAAATGATGGTTGAGTATTTACTCCTAAATAAGGCATTTATACCTTACTCTCCAAAGTTCTGGGAACATTATTGACAATTGGTGGAAAGAATATAAGAACCAGAGGATAAAGCAGGGAGGGTGGGAGGCTGAGAAATGTTTTCTACTGGTCAATACACAGCTATGGTGATCACAAACTTTCAACAACTTCACATAAATGTCTGGGGTTTACATAAGCTCATCAGCAGCCAGACACAGACAGAGAGAAGGCCTAGGGAGTCCTAACCCTCACAACTTACCTATGTCCTATAGACAGACTCAGGAAAGATGGGAGTCATTGCCTTTAGTTGCAATACCACTGACTGGCTACCCAATCTAATGATCACACAGATGGCCCTAGTTAAAATAAATAGGTCACAAAACAAAACTAAAAGTTATGAATCTGGGACAGGTATAGGTAAGAGACTGTTGGTGAGGACAGAGATAAAGTATGGAGAAAGAGTTACAAAATGTATTATATAAATTGTATATAAATTATTCAATTGTATAAGTGTATTATATAATATACAATATAAATAGTAAATTGTATATGTTATACAATATATAATATAAATATGCATTATATGAATTGCATATATTGATTGGATGAAATTGTCAAAGAACTCAACAAGAAATAATTAGCTTTGGTTCAAAATCTCATCAATGTTGACATTATCTTTTCAAGCACAGAGAGAGACAGAAAGACAGAGACACATAGGGAGAGAGAATTATTCTTGAGTAGAAAGCATTCAGTGTTGCAATGTAAGAAGACTGTAATGAAGTAGACAGGTGTGATCCAGGGTGATGGACATTGAAGGGTGATACTCACTGTGATTTTCCAAGTCAGATGGAATAGGAATTGTGCTGAACTCAACCCCTACTTAGTCTTTGGGAAAGATTATGAAAGTGACATATTTAGGGAAATAATACATTGCTGAAAATACCAAAGAGACAATGTCAAGACAAGTGAATTGTCTTTTTGCGAATACAACAACTGGCAAAGCTAACCCTGGGAAACAATGGTGCAGAATAGCACTGGTTAAAGCTTTGTGTCTGCTCTTAACCCTCCTCCATCTATCGAGCCACTTATTATTACATCTGGCTGATGAAGCACCGAAGAGCCTTCTGGGCATATTACAGCTTACTTTCCTAGGCCAGCTATCCTAGACACAATACTTTCATGTCCAAATAGCAAACAGATAAAAGACTATGAATCCTTTTCAACACCAGTGCTTGCATTCAACACTTCAAAGCCATATTTTTTTATCATGTTGATGGCTTGCAAGAGCAACATCCCCAGCTTTGGATGAGGCGCCTGGTGTTACACTGTGTCCATCAGATCACATTGTATTAGGTTACAGAGCAGGTCATCACAAATGCCCATGTTCAGAGAAGGCCCTGACTTTCTGCCAAGTCGTTTGGCACCACTCAAGTTGTCATCAATTTCAATTACTTGTAGATCATTTCAGAAGATATTAAGATAATTATTGGCTGTTCTCAGAAGGGTAAGATGCCAGCAAAGCACTCATAGAACTGCCTACATCCATAAATTGTAGGACAGACACTTTATATCTCAAAACAATATAATTCATGCCGTGCTGATGTATGACCACTCAGACCCTTTATCCTACATTTAAGTTATAGACTTGGGTAAGTTCTCCAGCAGATATTAGAATGCATGCAGTTTGTTTTTTCTAGGATTTTTTTTTCACTTAGTTTGTAGAAATCTTTCACTGAAAATGTTCTTAGAGGATATCGTCCAACCAGTCTATGCTGTACTTAAAAAAACAAAATCGAAAGTGAAGCATCTCAATTTATGTTTTTAAAATGTATACATTACATACCTAATACTTTGGAAGCATTCCCATTTATAGTGCAAAAGTCCTCTCTAAGGCTAATGTCTAAATTACAATTATGGACCCCACCACCTAGTCAAAGCTGAATATTGTATTAAACAACAAAACAAAACAAAACAAAACAAAACAAAACACAACAAAAAGAAATGAGGGTTTGGGCCAGAAGTCACTGAAGGAAAAGCACTGGGACAACCTGGCTAAGGACTCTAGGCCTGAGTCATACGAAGTGGGCGTGGCCACCTTTCTGTAATCTCAGCTGATTATATTGACCTCATCAAGAAGCTGCACTATGGTCAAAGCGTCCAATAGCTGACTGTGTGCATCCACTTCTGTGTTTGTCAGGCACTGGCATAGCCTCACAAGAGGCCGCTATATCAGGGTCCCTTCAGCAGAATCATTCTGGCATGTGCAATAGTGTCTGGGTTTGCTGGCTGATGGTGGGATGGATCCCCGGGTGGGCAGTCTCTGAACAGTCCATCCTTTTGTCTTAGCTCCAAACTTTGTCTCTGTAACTCCTTTTATGGGTATTTTGTTCCCTATTCTAAGGAGGAATGAAGTATCCCCCCCATTGGTCTTCCTGCTTTTTGGTTTTCTTATGTTTTGTAAATTGTATCTTGGGTATTCTAAGCTAAACACCAATTCTTAGTGGAAGAAAATCACTGATAGACAAAAGTACTGGGAACTTAAAAAGATAGAAACCACCGTTCTCCAGGAAAGACCATGTTCTTGACTCTACCTTTGTGAATGGGCTTAGACCACTTGATGGGTGAATTGCTGTCATTTTTTTGTTTTTTGTTTGGTTTTGTTTTGTTTTATGGTCATTCAATGGGTGTCCCCCCAACACACACACACACACATACACACATATTCCAGAATACCACAGCTAATCTCAACCTTTTGGAAGCATAGGTTTACAACACTTTAGGCAAAGGTAAAGTTAAAATCCACAAACACTTACATGTTCTGCGTTAGCTGATGCACAAGGCTAATGAACAAGAAGCGTTGCTCACTTAGATAATATATGAAGACCATCTAACATTCTGGTTTCTGTAAATCTAAAGAAAGACTATTTAGCAGCTAGCATTCATTGGGTCTGTGTGGCATTCTTTTACAATTTAGAAACAATTCTAGGAGGAGGAGCAGCTCCCAACAGAATGCCTTCTATAACGGCCTCTCTGAGTCTATGAGACTGATACTTTTGGCCAGGGGACACAGCAATAAGGACAGTTAAGATGTTAATGTATTAGCTCATAGAAGTGCTAAAGAACTGACACTGTCATTTGATAGACATATGACCTTAGACAAGACCAAACTCAGGAGAGCTTCAGTTTTTATTTCTAAGTTAGAAAATTCCTGAGAAATATTTAGCATAGTTCCTAACACTGTAAAAGTTCAAAACTGTATTGATATTGAATTTTGCTAATTTTTACTCTTCTTAGTACTTATACACAATTATTATGTTGAAACTAATTATTCACATTTTTTCCTTTTGTTTTTATCATGCAGTTATTTTTATGCAAGTGGAAATAAAAATATATAAGACTATGCCACGGATGTTAGAAGTTCTCAATGTAAGTATTATGTAGACATTTGTAGACACAAGAAAAGCTTCCAGCTCTCAAGGAGCAGAGACATAGTTAGCCCTGGAGATAGGAATTATAATTGCTACCTTATAGAGGAAAACATTATAGAAGTGCAATCAGACCACCTTGTGGGAGTGACCTTGGCTTTGACAGCATCTCCTAAACTCCTTAGGTGACACTATGCTGGGTGCAGACAACAGCCCTGGTAAATGACAGCTTTCTTTTCTCCTTCTGGGATGGATGGTGAAGCATGACTGGGAGTGGCTGGAAAGCTTGAAAACAAGACTGGTGTGGCTCTGCTTTTTCAGAAGCTCAGATGTCATTGTGTGAGTAAAATCAAGCATGAGGTAGGGGAAGTAAATTCTCCCAGGTGAAGAAGTCAGTCTACATCAAACTTCTGAGGAAAAAGGAAAAGCACTGAGGAGCAAAGCATTCTCCTGTTAGAGAGATGGGAAAGGACTCTATGGTATCACAGACAGATGATGACTGTCTAAGTCTCGGTGACAATATCCAATGACAAGGCTTCCACAGACATAAATGCAAATGCTCTCTCTTCACTCTAGCTGAGGTCGCTGTGGTTCTGTGGTTTCTTCCCAATCACAAAACAATATCATAGCACATTCATCATAAAGTAAGCTTTGTTTATCTCTATGTTGATGACTCAAACAACTTCTGTAGCCAAATATGATATAGCCATTAGTCAGACAGAGTGTACAAATATGCCTGCAGCAAATCTTTATGACAGGGAGGGTTGTTTGTCCTGAATGAAAGCGCCTCTGTTTTTGACATCAGCATGTTTCTTTCATATGTTTGTAAAACATGATACTATCCAGGGCAGGAAAGTCAAAACAGGATTGTTTCTGACTTACATGCAGAATAAACAGTTTCATCAAAACCATCCAGTTTTAGACCACCCATAGACCAAGATTTTTCCAGAGATCATTCAAACCAAACATGAATGTTTAAACCACAAAACTACAGTTAAAAGCAATTGTTGTCTGTAAACCAGGAATATGTGGAAATAAAATGTAAAAATTTGGCAAACAACCCCCTAACTCTCTTTTCTAAACTCACAACTATCATAATCAAGACCAAGTTAATCAATGCTCCCTTTCATTAAAAGAAAAAATAGGTCATAACATTTGAACAATGTCTTTGGCAAATGTCAGACCCTTTTCCTTTTTTAGCATCATTTCACTTACAGTGGTTCTCTCAGATGTTGCTAATGCTGAGACTTAGACATTAAGTTGCTCAGGAGTTGCACAGTAAAGGTAGGAGTGGATTTTGTTCCTACTGTAGAAATATTGCATCTTCTCATTTCATGACAATTAGCAGTGGGATTATCACACAAGAGTAGTCGAATGGAAAAGAAATGGTTCACTCCTTCTTATCCAAACTAGCCTGTGTATGTCTGGAATCATGAACTGTTGAGAATGAAAGAAATCTAACTTCACTGAATTAGGGGTGAGAAAATCTGATTCTTTCTGCTTACCTTTGGCATGTCTGAAATTTTTAAGCCCTGCTGTCTTACTTTAGAAAATAATGATTCTACTATCTGCTCATTTAATTCCTCAAAGTTATTATGGAGCCAAAGGCACTAATGGTTTTTAAAAAAAACTTATATAGAAAATATATATTGCTAATATTTCAATACATATGAAAAGTAATCTCCAAAAATATTATACTAATTTCTTTTAAGTAGATAAGAAAAATATCTGCAATACCAAAGTGTTTAACATTATTAGACTCCCAACACATTTTTAAAATACCTTGTGCTAACATGTGTAACTCAAATGTGTCTGTCAAAAGTTGAGCCACTAGGACTTAGGAAACTTCTTGGAACCCTTGGAACCTAGTGGCTTTGGGCATACCATTGTAGACTGTTATTGTACATGCTCTAAATTCCCATGTTAATCGACCTTCAAAGGCATTTCTCCTTTACCTTCCTGTTACTTGATAATCCAAAAATATGCTGATGTGTCCCAGGTTGACCACAACTAAGGACTCTCACATGCTAACCTCAATGAACATTACCTTTTTCATAAAATAAATAAATAAATAAAATAAACCAAACCAACTAAGTCCTCCCATAACACAGTAGTCCAGATAGAATTCCAGAGGCGAAGTATAAATTTCAGTTGAATGAGGCTTTTGCAATATTTTCCCATACTTTTCTATGCCAAGCAAGCATGCTTCTCAAGCTGTTCACCTACAACATGGTATCACATCAAGAGATTTAAGATAAAACAACCCCGGGGAATTCATTCACAGTATACTCTCCCTGAGCATGATAATTGTCTACGTTGATCTACGAAGCCCTGAGAGTGCACAGCCAGAGCCTGTGCTACTTAAGGAACACGTATCTGTCCTGAAGGACAGACACTTCTTGTCAATGAGTAGAATAACACATGCCATTCACTAAAGAATGAGATACTTCCAGTTAGAATTGAATATAGTTAAATACTACAGATCAAAGTCAGCTACAGGAGGAACATTTTGCAGCATCTACAGGGTTTCCCACATCGCTTCAGACATCTTGTCCCTGTATAATTATTAATCTTTGTAACCCCTCTGTGTAACAGCAGAGCATTACCAAACATGGACGCTCATGTGGCCAAAGTCTTTAGCTTGCCTCCATGATTAAGTACGCACATAGCTAGTCTTACATTCTAGTTCTTTCATAGGCCACATTCCCAATGCAGTCAAGGACAAAGCTTCCTTCTAGACAAAGACAAAGTCTGTACTGCAAAGACAGATGTTATATATAGTTCTTCTCATTTTAAAGGTTAAAATCTGAGGAAGGAGATGAAAGGATTGACCCATGGCTGTATACCTTGTCAGTAGTATAGTTTGGATTCAAATTTAGAGCCTGTGTTTCTAACCATAGAGCTCTGATTCACATAGAAACTCAGAATTGCCTCTCAATAAGTTATTGATTCTCTCTTTTGTCTGCAACCAAGACATCCCATCCTTTCAAGTAAAGCCTTATCCACTTCAAGTTGTTTACACTAGAAACTCCAACTTCAACCTACCAATACCCTAATTAGGAAGACAGCCAAAGATGATTTCCTTTTACTAAAATGATAGAGCCGCCAACTTTGCTAATTGCCACCATAATGGTTGAGTACCTGTTACACACACTGCACCGTGGAAGGGGACCTGATCCAGTCTGCCAACTGTGTCATGTCTGCTCCTAGGGGAGGGGTAGTCATATGTCTGGAACTTCTGGATGAGCAGGGAGTACCAGACACCTCTCTCTGCTTCTTCCTCTCTCCTGCCCTCACACTGGAAGATGGGGCTAACTGCCCAGTGACTATTCTCTTTCTCTTATACTTTTAATGCTAGGTCTACTGGGTGAGAAGAACAGGGAGCAGGGTTTGCTTTAGCAACATAGGCAAAGCAAGTTCTGCTTTGAAATTCCTTTGGCAAATTTAGGATTAAAAGAAAAATGAAATAAACGAGAATGGATTCTTCAGAGTTCCATTTGGGTTCTCCAGAACTGTGTAAATTGCAAGCTTTATTTGTGCCACCACAGTAGTCTTGGTTTTAATTCTGTTTTTCACACATGGTAACATTTTTATTATTCTTCTGTCCCTGAGCTTCTATCTGTGTTGAATTACATTTGCTGAATTTGTGTACGTTGAGACAACTTTGCATTCCTGGAATGCAACCAACTTAGCCATGATGAATGATCCTCTTAATGTGTTCTTGAATTCACTTTTCAAGTGTTATAGTAAGAATTTCTGCATCTGTGTTCTTTAGGAAAATTGGCCTGTAGGGTTTTTTTGTTGTTATTGTTCTGTCTACATATATTTTCCAGGTTTTAAATAATTAATTTGATAGTGCTCTCTCTCTTTATTTTAAGGCAGAGTCTTGCATGGTCAGGGTTGTCTGGAACTCACTATGTGGCCAAGAATGACCTTGAATTTCTAAATCTCCTGTCTCTATCGCCCAAGTAGTAGGATTACACAGCATGTGCCACCACATACAGATCCATATATCATTTCCCTTCTTCTTTATGAAACACTTTGAGGATCATTAGAGTTAGCTCCTCTTTGATGGCTTGGTAGCATTTTTTATTAAATCCATCTTATCCTTGGCTTCTCTTTCTGGGAAACTATTATTGCTTCAATCTCATGACTTGTAAGCACCATGTTTATATTACTTACATCCCCTTAATTTAACTTTAGCAGGATGGATGTGTCTAGGAAATTGTCTATTTGTTTCAAGGTTCCCTAGGATTTGGAAAAAAAAATAAGTTCTCAAAGTATTGTCCAATAGTCCTCTGGGTTTAACTGTAATCTGGTATCATCCCCCATTCTCTCTATAATTTACATTCATTGTGGTTCTACCCCTTCTCTTTTTATTATGTTGGCTAGAGTTTTGTCAGTCTGCCTTGTATTTGCAAAATAATTAACTCCAATTGATTCCACTCATTATTTTCTGAATTTCCATTTCATTGGCTTCTGTCCCTATCCTTATTATTACTTATTATCTGCTGCCTTATGGGTTGGCTTGTTATTCATTTATTTAGATCTTCATGTGAATCACTGAGTTGTCTATTTGAGATCTCATAACTTTAAATGTAATCATTCATAAGGATGGTCTAGTCCCCTAAGAATTCCCTTAGCCAAATTTCAGAATGGCTGGTGATGCTTTGCGTTGTGTTTTTATTTGGTTCACTGCTTTCCTTAGCCAACATTTCTGTGTTTTTCCCCAGAATCTCAATTTCCTCACTAAGTTTTTCTTCTAGTTTGCATAAAAAAATAAATACACAATAGATGATTTCCTTATCCAGTGTGATAATTTTCTCTTGAGGTCTCAAGTTGACTTCCTACTTTAGTCAGCTTTTTGATTGCATGTCTTGTGCTTTAGCCATAGTACTCAGAGGGATCTGACCTGGAAGCCTCCTTCCTGAGAACTAACTTGCATAGTACCAGGAAGTGCCCTGCAGGCTGCCAAGGAAGAAGAGCGATCAATAGTCTCTACCCAGAGGTGATGCCTACAAGCCAGAACAATGACTGGCATGTGAGATTCCTAAAAGTGCAGTAGTCTGTTATCTTGGTGATTACCAGAAATATCTAACTGCACCTAAAGCCTACTAAATAAGAGGGAATACAGGCCTGGCACTGTAAATTTAGCCAACTACTCATGGCTGGTGACAACCCATGACTGGTGACTACCCTTGGCTGGTGACTACTCATGGCTGGTGAGGCCTTGGAACCTAGAAGAGAACCTCCGACTGCTAAACCAGTTTGACGTCTACCTGCATTCTTAACACATACACTTATATCCATAGACTTCTACCTCGCATCAAAGAATTTTTTTGTTTGCCACAGAGAGTGACCATCACAGAAAACCGTAATGTGAGACTGGTCCAAATGTGAGAACTGTGCAACTGTTCGCTATTCTCTTAGGGGAAGTAACTATGGGGTACTGGTTACTGCACCTATGGACAGGGAGGCTATGAATTTGAGGAAAAATAGCATAGGGGGCACAGCAGAGGTAGAAGGGTAGAGGCAAATGATATAAATACAGTACACATCTGAGAAAGCAATACTTGCAAGGAGTCTTGATGGGGCTCATTTTGATTCTGCAAGTTAAATAGGTAAAAGGTAGAAAAAATATAAAGCACAGTTGCTGTTAACAGAGAAATTGCAAGCATCAGAGACAGGAAGTTGAGCAAAGACATTTCTTGGGAGTGAGGAGCGACACACGTGCAGCAGACACACAGAGAAAAAGACCCTCTGTGAAGCCAGCTTCTTCTCAGAGCTGGGGAAGAAACATGGAGTGTTTGAAGGGTTTCCTCCCCGGATTTAGGGTTGGTCTATGTGAAGTCAGGATGGTTGATTAGTAGGCAACTGTTGAGGAATGGTAATGCAGCCTTGACCTTGCCCAGGGAGTCCATCAGCGGGGGCTGCTGATGGGAAACAAAAACCCAGCAGACTTTCTGTCTCAGGTCAGGAGGTTGAGGAAGAAGATGGCTATCTGGGAATCTAGCCGTCTTTGTTACCTACTTTTGACCCTTCTCCCTGCCTATCTGCCTACCAGGCTCTAACTCCTAGTATCTCAAAACCAAAAACATCCATTTCAAAAGAAAGAAAAAAAGAAAGTCATCATTTGTTTGCATGAATTGGATTTGAGTTTGGCTTCATTTAATTGTAAGCCAACAATCCAAAACTATGACACATTCAGAATCATCCCTGAAGTTTAAATTTAGCTTATATGTTTTATATCAAACAAGGCTGTTTTGGCAAATGCACCTTGCTCACATCACTTCCATAGGCCTTCACATAAAATTGCAAAACTAATTTGAGGATAACTAGCAGCATTAACTACTTCTCAAGTTCAAAGTCAACCAGCTTTTGGTTTATTCAGACTTCTGCCACTGTCCTCACAAGTAATGAATGAGGAAAACCAGGAGTAAAGAACACTGAGGAGGACATTGTAACCTCCTGTAACCAGCCATCCCCCCCCCAATCACAGCATGAGCCACTTCCTCTGCTCAGTATTCAGTGGGAATACATATGTTGCCTCTCAATGGTGAATCTTACTGGACTCAAGTTAAGGAGGAAAGATAAATCAATCTAGTAGTATGCTTAATTCATTAATATCATGAGGAATCAGAATGGAAAATCACTCAGAATAATCATAGATGTAAAAGCTAAACACCATTGAGATAAAAACTGTGAACACAAATTTCTAATAAATAGTACTTAAGACAGTATAAGGAATTGCTAAGGAAGAAAGTGCTCAAATAAGACAAGGCTGGAAGGAAACCAAGTAAGTCAACATTTCTCTGTTGGCAAGAGTTACACAGGGTCTGTGCCTGGTGTTACTTGACCCTGCTTAAGAGATTACAGGAAACATAAAATAGTGATAATTAGCCATAAAGCAAGACAATAACCCTGAGATAGGGGACCATTGTTAGGTAAGCCGTACAAGCAAGCCAGAGCGCTGATAAAAATTTAAGTCAATTAATGAATGTGTCTGACTTTCTTATTGCAGTGTTACTAGAAATAATCGCTACCTATAATCTTAGTATAAAAAGAACAAATTACACCTCCATCTCTGTAGGTTAGGATGAATGTCTGGGCCTATAAATTGAGTACTGGTAAATAAAATGAATAGCTGGCAAAAATAAAAGATCCAGTGATTTACAAATATTCAAAGATTACAGGTAGTCCTGAACTGATGGGATTTAGTAACAGAAATACCTTGGTGGGTTCTGCCATAAAGATTACATTAGGCAAAAGATGTATTGAGGAGGGGCGCATCTCAGAGTGGGGACATCAAACAGATAGACAGACAGACAGACAGACAGAGCAACAGAGAAAGAATAAGAAAGCATCTGTGATGGTGGTGACCTTTAAAGAGTACACATAGGGTAAATGCACAACTAGTAGAGACGATGGAAATGTGTCATATTTGGTGGAAGTGGATGATGAGATGGCTTCTGTCAGTGAGGCCTTGAGGGAAGGCTGGCGGGGGGGGGGGNGGAAAGGCCTGATTTCTAACATAGACCTGATGTGTGTTTGGTCACAGTGAGCTCTAGTGGACAACAAAGTCCAAAATGAACAAACCCCAGGTATGAGTTTACAGAAGTATATTTACACACAAAACCAGTCCAGGTATTGTTGCCGTGCTCCATTGCTTAAGAACTGCCACCCCAAAGAAATCTAATACAAACAAAACAAATGCATTAGAACCCGCTATTTTAAGCAAATGAATTTCAAGGGTATTCTAAGTCAGAGTAGTCTGGTAATGAGTACAAAACTAGCCCAGGAAGAGATGATCGCTGCGAGGATACATCACATAAATAGCGCTGCTTGGAAATTATGCCAACTTGCTGCTGGTATTTGCATATGGCAAGTTAAGATCTGGAGACTCTGGGGTGGGGGTGGGAGCCTCTTCATTAGAAAGGCAGAGATCACACCAACCAGCTTCCCCAGAGACCAAGACCAGCTGCTGCAGTAACCTTAAGCCAATCAGAAAACTAAGCTGGCTCTACTCCCATCTGCGTGCCAGCCGAGAACCAAGAAATGGCTTCTAAAGAGATGGCTGGAGTCTGAATAATTTAGTTTGAAAAAGGCAGAGTGGTGTTGAAAAGAACTAAATTTGAGATTATTTTTCACTTCATACCAAGATATCTAAGCAGAATTTTATATTTACTGTAAATATATAAGCTGCTGTTTTTAAAGTTGTGTGTGTGTTACTGTATTTTAAAACACTAGTTTTAAAACAGATGTGTATGGTATGAATCCTAACTTATCAGGGGTGGCTTACTGGCCACAGTACTGCCTGACATTAAAGCTGTCGTTTAGTTAAATCATACTAACCTTTAAGGAGAGGCTTTGAAGAAGGCCAGAGTATCAGTTGTGGACAGCAGGAGTTGTGTTGCTAGGCACAGAGAGCAGGGCGAGGAGAGCAGGGTGTGTACATCTCATAAGATCACTTGGGCCCACTGAGATGGTCGGTTGTGATTGGGAACCTGGCCAGGTTTATAGTTATCTACATGTCTGTGAGGGCCCTTATGTCTACAGAGAAGAAGGGCCCTTATGTCTACAGACACCATCCCCAGCCTGGTCTTCAGTTGTAACACATGCCTTCTGCACTGTTACCCGATGTCAGGCACAGAGGGGCCAGCCACCTCACAGATGTGCTCACAGCTGTAGTGCCCCTGAGACCAGCCCTCCCTTCTCTCCTTAAAGTGTTCTTGTCAGGGACTTTGTCATAGAAAGGAGAAACGTAGATAATATTATCTGTGTCTAGATTAACCCTGTTAACAAGAAGCATATTCCTTAAAATTTAAGATTCAGAAATCAATACCAATTTAAAAATTTTAAAGCACATAATTTTTTAAAATAAACAAATTATATCATGAAATTTGAATTTCAAATTTTTTGTAATTATTGCAAGGGAATTGTCTTTAATGGATTATTATTTTTCCCATAATATTTTTGCTTGCTTTCCAAAGAGGAGCTATTTTTATAAAAAAGAAAAAATCTTTATCCTACTAATATCCCAGTAACTTTATACCTTTCATTTAAAATTTTGTGTTAAAATGTAAAAAAAATAAACAAACATAAAATATTTATAGAAATACAAACCAAAAAGATTTTAAAATAGTTTAGCTTCTGTGTCTTAGTTATGGTTTCCATTGATGTGATGAAACACCATGACCAAAAAACAAGCTGGGGAGAAAAGGGTTTATTCACCTTACACTTCCATATTGCTGTTCAATATGGAAGGAAGTCAGGACAGGAACTCAACAGGAAAGGAACCTGGAGGCAGAAGCTGATGCAGAGGCCATGGAGCAGCCCTGTTTACTGGCTTGATTTCTCTGGCTTGCTCAGCCTGCCTTCTTATAGACCCAGGACCACCAGCCCAGGGATGGCACCACCCACAATGGGCTGAGCCCTCCGCCACTGGTCACTTAATGACAAGATGCCTTACAGCTAGATCTCATGGAGGTATTTTCTCAAGGAGGCTCCTTCCTTTCTGATAACTCTTGCTGTGTCAAGTTGACACACAAAAAGTGCACTCTGTCTGAGGAATGATTGACACTTGATGGCTGCTGGGAATCTCAGGGAGGAGGGGATCATTTTACGCAGTGGTATAGCCATTGGAAACTTGCTCATATGCCAGTGAATATACCCATAGCTATGCACATGCAAACAACCCTAATTAACATCAGTGGATTACTTGGGTGGAAAAAAAAAGAGGAGAAGGACTTGGTGGGTAGAGGAAGTTTCCAGAAGGAGTCAGAAGGGGATCAAATGGGGGTGCTGGTGTGAATATGATGAAAATATGTTTATGTATTTGTGAAACTGTCAGAATAAATAAACAATTAAGAAATAGATGATTAAAATGTTTTACTTTTTTAAAATAAATTTTCTTCATGAAAAGCAACCTTAACTATAAACTTGAAAAAGATAGAGAGGGTCTGGAGATAGTTCACCAGTTCAGAGCACTGTTCCTTCAGGGGTCCTAGGTTCAGTTCCTAGCTCCCATGCTCGATAGATCACAACTGTCGATAGATCACAACTGTCTCTAACACCTGTTTCAGTGAATCAGATTCCCTCTTCTAGCCTCTAGGGCTCCAGGCATACACATAGTACACAGATATACACACACTCAGGCAAAACATCCACATACGTAAAATAAAATAAAATATTGATATTTTTAAAAGTTAAAAAAAGAGAAATAAAATATCTGTGATGGGACTTGCTAAGACAATCTTTTTAATACTTTAGGAGATTTCTTTAGGTTGTTCCTTTGCATACGTTTCAACTACTTTTTATGGTTATATTTTGCTTTGTTTACTTTGAAATAGCTTCTTGCTATACAACCCAGGATGTCTCAAACTCACAATCCTCTTCCTAAATGTTAGGATTACAAGTATGGGTCACCATACCCAGTTAAAGTTGTGTTTTATCTATTTGTTTATGTTTATATATAATTTAATATCTGTACATTTATGTTAATTCTAACTATAGTATATAACCATGAATGTACTATGCGTATAAACTTAAATACTGATTTGCCAATAACTTCTAATGAAACTTACAATAAGCTTTAATGACATCATTTAAATGTCTGCAGAGTATTCACTAACTGGTTATAGTCTAAATTATGGCAAATATTGGCAGTGAGTGTAGCTTGTCTTTGCTACTTTGTGGGTCCTTCTTTTCCCTCACTTTATCCCCTTGGTTTCATGCCCTATTACTAAATACGAGAGAAAGGATAAAGGAGAGAGAGGGGTGGGGGAGGAGAGGGAGGGAAGGGGGAGAGGAGAGGGAGAGAGGAAGAATGATCTAATTTCTTTCTTGTTTCTTCATAGAAAGGACTACTAACAAATTACAACCAACCCCCTGAATGATCTATAACCACTAACCCTGCCTCTACAGGCCCTAGCCTTTACTTATATGCCCTCTGAAAAGTTCCCAGAATTCCAAACATCACACAATCACAGAAAACATCTGCATCTGTCAATGCCATGCCTCTCCTGGAGCACAAGGCAAATCATAGTCAGCTGCTATAGACCGTCCAAAGCAGGCACTAAAAAGAGAACATATTCTTATACTATCTCGGTGTGGGTTTTTTTTTTTTAATGACACCAAATTTCATAATTCTCATTACAAATGAGTGTCATTGTAAGTGTCTTCCTCTTTACTTTGCAATCAAGCTAACTACATTCTAATGGATGAAGCATGGATGGTAGTGGTAAGTATCACTTCTAAGCATCCAACATTTTACACCTGAGTCCTGTGATTCTTCATTCTTCTTTTCTTAGCTGTATAATGACTTGAGCATCCTAGATGAGAAGAGCTGGAGGTAGTTGATTTTTTTATATAAAAGCCTCCTCACCAAATACCTTATTAGACTTTAGACTTTTATATAAACAAGGATATATCAGGTTTTAAAAATGGTCTGTTATGCTGTTGAGTTTAATCTAATAGACTTAGTTACTTTTCTATTGTAATGATAAAATATCATGACCAAGGACATTTACAGAAGAAAGTGTTTATTTGGGACTTACTGTTTCAGAGGGTTAAAGTACATAACCATGATCATCATTAAGGGATCATGGCAGTAGTCATGCAATCATGACACTGGAACAGTAGCTGGGAGCTCATCTTGAGACATAACCATGAGACAAAAAGAGGACACTGGGAATTGTATGTGTCTTTTGAAGCCTCAAAGTCTAACCTCAGTGACATACATCTTCCAACAAAGCCACATCTCCTAATCCTTCCCAAACAGTTCCACCAACTTGGGACCAGTGTTAAAATATACAAGACTTTGGGAGCCATTTTCACTAGTCAATGTGTGCCTTGCTTTCAAATTCCATATTTTGGGTGCCAGACGGTTCAACTGTCAAAAGCACTGGTTGCCTTTCTAGAGGACCTGAATTCAATTCCCAGCACCCACATGACAGCTCACAATGATCTATTGTCCTTTCCTAGCCTCCACATGATGTACAGACATAAGTGCAGGCAAAACACCCATACACATAAAATGAAAACTAAGAAAAATCTCAAAAAATTAGTTTTTAAAGTAGTTCATAGTTAGCATACAAACTAATGGGTTTCTTTATCACATATTCATGTGTACCATCATCCTTTGTTTCCATCAGTCCTCCCCTCCCCTCCCCTACAGCCTCCTTGTTGATCCCTTTCCTTGCTTAGTATAGTAAGTTAAATCTTTTGCATATATTAGTGAGATGGCTGTCATGGAATACACCACAGACCTCTCCCATCAGAGAAAATGTTACTGGACACACAGACTAACTGCCTGCCCTCTCATTCCATCCAGCCTCCAGTGCTGTTCGCCAGGGGGTTACCAATGTTTATACATGGGGCTGGGTTGCAATTGGAGGTGCTTCTACATTACGTGCATTCCCTCACCTTTTGCTCAAAGACAGTTCCACACAGCAGATACTTCTCCATAGTGGTCCTGTAGCATGAGACTCTGCTTCTCCATCCTTCCTTCTTTCTCTCCACTGATGGGTGTCAGAATTTTACCTATTCTGAGAGTTTCTGGAAAAAAAAATGCCTGTCTCCCTTCTGTTTTCTCAAGAGTTTTGCTGGTAAATAATTCTGTTTCCACATTATCTTCACCTAACATCCAAACCAAAAGAGACTTCTTTCAAACTTTTGCTGCTATAAGATTGTGATTGATACTTAAGCATAATTGTCTAACTTAGGTAAGATTCTTAAGAGAGATTATTCTATAGGTACTATAAGCCTGTTTAGTGCTTAGAAGTTATCACTAAGTAACTCTTACTCCAAACTGATAACAAGCAACTGTACTGACACTCTTACACCTCCACAGGGGGGGGAAACATTGCCCCTTTTCAAAAAATAACATTTTTTTTCAATCATCAGGGCACTATCACCTTTCCTGCTGCCACACTGTGAGCTGTTTTGAACCTCATGAACAGGAGCATAGCTTTGGATGTTGGTGGATGAGTTGTACTGTCTATTTTTTATGAATTCTAATGTCTACCATTTACCTATTGGGGGTCCCTACCTTTATCCTGTGACAAGTATTCTTCTTCATTAAACTCCTACACCTCCCTTAATTTCCTTTACAGGAGTTTTAACTGATTTTGAGTAGAAATGGAAAAAATAACAGAAATATTCCCATCCATTAAGTCTATCCATCCTACTGACAAGGGATGACAAACCAGAGCTGCCTGTAAAAAGTACACAGTATGTTATGAGTTCTGATATTACCGGAATGTCAACATTTATTCTTTGGCAATTTTAAGTGTTAACGATTAAGCATGTGTAAAATTACCTGTCACGGAAATCTGTGCTAAAAATACTTGAGAAAAAATGCCATATTTCTTTTTTAAATAAGCTTTGTTTTCTTTTTCAGAAACAGCACTGTTTACTGTCTTCTAACTGTCTTGCACATTAGCTCAGAGTAAAATCAGTTCAGACTATTCAACAAAATGACAAAACCTCACAAGTAAACACTCAAGATCGTACAGTCTCTGTTGGGATGCTGAATTAACGCACACATTCACAAGCCTGCGGGTATTACTACACATGTGCACATACACACATTTGTTTGTGGGGGGTATGTATCTATATATCTATATATGTCTATATCTATATAGAGATATATAGTTATACACTCATATGTATATAAATTTTGTGACTGCCCTTGGGCCTATCACCTATCTTCCAACATAATGACTGTATCTCTTTCAAAGCCATTTGTGTAATCTTCTCAAACTCTTCCTCCCCACCCTCCCACATTAAAATACTAATTAGAGATTATCCCCATGCTCATTTCACTGTATACAACATTGATTTGAATTATTTAAATTCATATAAGTTGTATTATACACTATATGTCTATTTCCTTACCTCAACATTCTGATTTTGAGATTTTCTTGCCCAGAGACTTTGGTTTTTGTTTTTGTTTGTTTGTTTTTAGATTTATTCATCTTCAAACATCTCTGCTTTTTTTGAACTATGAGTGAGAACATACATACCCACTCATGCTGCTTGAGAAACTTGAGCAATACCTGAGAGGTTCATGAAATTAGAATCTATGTTTCCTTGGGATCCTTGCATGATTTGCATGCATAGTACAGTTTAAAAAATAGTGTCACTTAATTCTATTGTACTAAACTTTCCACTTTACCCCCTTCCTTCTGGTGGCCTCTTAGACAGTGTCTAAAACTTTAATGTACTGATTTGTTATTTGCTTATGGATTTTGGTTTTAAGAAAACTTTGCAATCAACAGCATAAACTGTGCCTCATAAGTGTAACTCACCTGAGTATATGAGTGACTTATCAAAAAAGATTTTCTCTGTTCCAAGATGAGACACTAGAAACAAGCAAATTGCTCTGAACCTCTTGATGCTGGGAGACATTTTATATTTCCTTGCTTTTAGTAACTTGGAGAAATTCCTGCATGTACTAGCTAAATCAAGAAAATACTCAAAAACATACATTTTAGTAACTTCCTTATCTGTGATCCATTATATTGGGATCTTTGCCTGCAAAGCTAAGAATGAGATAATCAGTTACCCACTAGCCTTGTGGTGAGGTGTTTCATTGACTAGGCTGTGAAGCCCTTTCAAATACTGTGAACTTACTCCAGCTTCACTAAGCTTCACAGGGTCTAAGCCTCATGGAGTCTAAAGATTGCTGCATCTTCCTAAATATGCATGCATGTGCTTCACCTTCTTAAGTACTTATGCATGTGATTCACCTTCCTAAATATGTAGGCATGTGCTTCAAGGCACAGCACATGAGTATGAGTTCATGGTACCAAGGTACCAAGAACCAAGGCCCTTCTGTTTCCCTTCTCAGTGTTTGATGGGCCATTTTCTTGGGGAGAACAATAAAACAATGAAAACATAAACCTGCCAGGTTTCTCTACTGGTCTTCAAAATCTCTGACATACATAAACCTTCTCCCACCCCCCTTTTTTCCCTCAAAAACCTATTAACTTTCTTTGGTGACAAAGATAACTTATAGAAAGAAGCCTAATTATGTCCTCTTGTTTCAAAATAAATAAATAAAGGAAAGGAAGAAAAACAGAGCAAAGTAAAACCAACACCAAGTCCCCACATATTCATAATGACTTACTTTATGACAGGCTTAGAATTGCTAAAGCCAGGGTGCTGGCTCCAGCCCTCTTTGTGAACAATTGCCCTTAACGGAGTTGTTTCTCTTTTTTCCCTTTTTAAAACTTATCTCCTCTCCCATTATACTTTTCATTTTGTAAATTAGAAAATTGGCCCCAAAAGAATAGTGACCAAAATAAGGTCCCAAATTGCTTTAGAAAAAAAAAATGAAATCAAGCTTTCTCAGAAAAAGCAAAATCCTAAGTCAATAGCTTTGCTGGCTTTAATCGATATGAATTCCCTGGGAGTTCCCTTTCTGGAACCACCATGGGGTACATCCAAAAAGGGGGGAAATACCCCACCAATGAAGTTGAGTCACACAATCATACCATATAGCTCTAATGAATTCCAAAGTGACCATAAGCAATGAAAACCTTGGCCCATCTAGTTAAGGCAACAACAAATCAAAAGATCAGTAGGACTGACAGGTTGTATCAAGGTTCGTTTAAGTTCCAGAAGACTCGCTAAAGTAGACACAGCTAATTATTGGCAGACAGTGGGCAATATGCCAGAGCTTGATCCCTAGTAACTCATATGTACACACCTAAGAACTGAGTTTGCTTTGGGTGTGCCTTCTGCTTGTATGTCCGGCTCCCTCTCTTTCCTACAGACTTCAATCAATAGACACTAGAGATGCCAGCCAGTTATAGCTCCCCACACCAGCCAGCCCGGAAGAGCTGCATTAGCCCAGTCATTTAGACTCCTCTATCATTTTCTGTGCTGCTTGGATGCCATCCATCTGGAAGTGAACTCAAGTATTTCTGAGAGACATTCTCCAGAAAATGTCAGCTCCCACTTGGACATAAATGTTAAAGTACAGCTTCTTGCTAGATGTCTGCTAAGTGCTGGGCTCTGTCAGATCCAGTGGGCAGGACCATTTCCCTAAGCATTCACTGAGCATTAGGCATGACTGTGGAGATGCTGGGCCCCACAAGATTCCAGATTTGGGCTTTATCATTATCATCATCATCATCATTACTAAATCAAAATGTGTTTTCTCTTTTTCTCTCAATCTGTTTTTGCCTTTTACACTTTGTTTTTCTTTCTTCACAGATTATATCCTGACCCAAATTTCTCTCCCTCTTCTCCTCAGTTCCTCCTTGCCACCTCCCCCATATCTATTCCTCCTCTATTTCCCTTCAGAAAAGAATAGGCCTACTAGGGATTTCAGCTGAACACCACACGGTAAGTTACAATAAGACTGGGCACACACCCTCCAGGTATCAAATCTGGATGAGGCCACCCATAGGAGGAAAACAGGACCCAAAAGCAGCCAAAAGTGTTAGAGACAGCTCCCACTCCCACTTTTAGAATTCTCCTAAGTACACCAAGTTACACGACCATAAGGTATATGCAGAGCACCTAAGACAAACTCACACAAGGCTCCCTGATGGTCGCTTCAATCTCTGTGAGCCCCTATGAGCCCTACTTAGTTGATTCTGTGGGTCATGTTTTTGTGGTATCCTCAATCCCTCTGAGTCCCAAAGCCCTTTCTCCCCATCTTCCAGACTGCCTGAACTCTGCCTAATGTTTAGATGTGGACTCCAATCTACGAGTATAGCTCTTTGTTTTATTTGGTTCTCTGCTAGGCCTCTGGGCTAACCAGCCTCTGGTTCCTGGCTATCTGGGCAGTGACAGGCATGGGCTCCCTGTCCTGGCATAGGCCTCAAGTTGGACCAGTCATTGGTTAGCCATTCCCACAATTTCTATGATACTTTTATCCCAGCACATCTTATAGGCAGGACAAATCATAGGTCAAGGTTATGTGGCTGGGTTAGCGTCCCAGACCCAACACTGAAAGGCTTGCTTCGTTACAGAAAATGGCCAGTCTAGGCTCCATATCCCTCATTACTGGAAGTCTTTACTGGGGTCACATTTGTAGATTCTGGGGAGATTCCATTGCACTAGGTTTTTCTCTCTCAATTTAACTAGAAAAATCATGAAACGAGAATATTAATATTCTGAGTCCGGACCTTTCAGTGAAATCTCTGATCACTTTCACTTACGTCTTACCCCAGTCGGCTCAGTAATTGGACAAGTCAAATGAAGACTCAGTATGGAGCCATCATTCCCACACATCTCTCCTATGTGACGAGTTACTTTACTCATTTGTCAAATTTCCCCTTTCCAGATGCTTTCTTGACTGGAGACCAAGATGGGAAGAGACCAGTGGCCATGCTAGACTGAACCAATGCTGTTCTGGCATGTCTCCGCCCCATCTGAAACCTGACCCAAGACACTCTAGGAGATAACAGACTACCTGTGTTAAGAATTGTACTTCAATTCACTCTCTTCTAAGTGCACGGCCTGGTATTATTATCCTCATTCTCTGTAAAGAAACTGGTACTTTGGAATGTCAAGCTACAAGACGACAACTCGTCAGTGAGTGCTTGCTTTATCTTAGGACCTTCTGTCTCTGAAACTCACTCTCTTTCCTCCGGATGTGTGCTTGTTCAGTGTAGGGTTAGACCATTTTATTCCCCACCCCCAAAATCCAGATTTATACTTGTGTTCCCTGTGCTGTTTGTGAAACCAATTCAAAGACAGAGACCGACAGTTCCTGCCCTCACACCATTTAGAATAGGAGGAGACTCAAACAACTTCCAGCGTCTGTAGTCATGTGACGACTGATGTTGGCCATACCCATCAGCTATAGCCATGTGAGTCTAAAGGTGATTTATGAATGAAATGCTTTTCCATAGCAGCCGCTCAGACACTAGGTAAGTGCATGTGTACATACAAGTATTTCTTTTTTAAAAAGGCAGACTCTACTGAACCCTACTACTTTGCTCTACCAACAGCCTCTGCTAGGAAAGCTCTGGACCCTGGGATGAGGTGATTAGTATTAAGTGAAAGTTTATCATCTGCCAGAAGCAATATGTGTAGTTACACTAAAGCATAAAACCTGACATTAGGCAGGGAGATGAAGAAAGTTTGCCAATAACGCCGTGCAAATATTTCTGATTATCATTTTGCCGCAGGCTGCTCCCTGAGAGCTACGATTTTAGAGAGTAAGGCAATTTTATTTCCATCTTAGAAGTCAATTGTCTTGGTAAAATTAATATAAAGAAAAGGTTGTACTATTTCCTTTGAAGGGAAATTCTTTTGCTATCAGAGCGCTTGGAAAAAGGTTACTTATGACCAACTGATTCGGAGAATTTGGAGACAACCAGTGCCCGGCTGCTCGGAGTCACTATTACATTTGAGGCTGGGATTCAAAAAGGGCAGCTTTGGCAGAAATTTTTATGGCATCTTGAATAAATAATAGGACAGATTTTCAACACTATTTCTCAAAGCCTGTGAGAAACTCTCCTGAGGGCTTTGGTACTTTTGACTGTTGTAGTGGGAAACAAGCAACCTCACTGCTAAGCCAGAAGCCACCTAGAAGGGGGAAGGTGGACAGCTGCTGGGTTGGGTCCTTTGGATCTTTAAGGGGAGTGCTAAGCATTTGATGGGATACATGAAAAAAGACTTGTCTCCAGCCAGTACTGCCCATGGTATGGATGTGACCTGGGACCCAGACAAGTTGGGTTTGTGCTGGTGGAAACTGTATGCAGGTGGGGACACAGAGAGGAGTGTTGCCATGAGATCTAAAGATGTCCTGTGCAGCTTGCAAGAGTGGACCTGAAGAACTTTAACAAAGAACAGGCCTTTCTGGCTACAGATCCCATACTCTTTTTTTTTTTTTTTTTTTTTTTTTTGGTCTCTTTTTGCTCAGTTATGTTTCTTCCATTTATAAGCAGTGACCATCTCACACCACTTCCCCTTCACCAGATGTTTGCCAAGCTGCTCTTTAGCTTAAACACAGAGCGTTATTCCATTTATAACCTGATTTTCTGGTGCTGTGCTACGAAGAACAATGAATCCACCCTAGTGGGGGCCAATTCTTTTTTTGCCAAAACGCCTAGGGGAGCAAAGTACTGTCATGTCACAAATCATTCCATGCCACCACCCAGGGAACTTTTGTGACTAAGCCAGTGAGCCAGCACCAAGCCCTCCTCACTGCCCATGATACCCGGGAGCCTGGTATTCTTGGAGGAGAACTAAGTCCTTCCCTCTGCAAGCCATTCTTGGTTGTGATTTTTCTGCTCTTGCCAGCTGAAACTGACCTGAATCAAGCCAAGGTCCATGATCCGATCCCAAAAGACTAGAAAGCATGAGTCCTGAAATCAGTTCTACCAGCAGCCTTCTTAAGACAACCACGTCTCTTTCCACCAAGCCAGATTCTCCATCAGAGCTGAGTGTGGGCTGTACTAACAAATCCATGGTAGATGTGTGAGCTCGTGTTGTCGGCAGTTTCATCTTTTGCTTGTAACTCTCGTCATTCTGTTTAATTTGTCTCTGAACTCTAAGAAAGCCTGTCAGCTTATGAACCCGGGAGGTGGGCCTTTGTCATCAAACTGCTAAAACTGTCTCGACACATCTGTATTAGCCTCAGAAGCTGATCAAGTTCAGATGTTATTTCAGGCTCCACTTAAACTGAATGCAATTACCAGGCCTTTTAAAAAGGGCATTGTCTTTTTCTAACAGAAAAGATGCCCCCTTTGTTGAATTTCAGTGAAACAAGTCGGCAGGTGATAATCAGTCTGCCTGGAGACCAGCCTGTGCCTAAGAAGCCACTGTGCATAAATAAACAGCCCTTTTTTTACTGGCCAAATCACAGCAGCTTAAAAATTCAAAAGGGCTAAACTAAGAATATCAAACATTAGCATATAATGACAATTACAAGAAATAACATTTCCAAGTCTCTCTTTCTCTCTCCCCACCCCCGCCCCCACTGCCAAGTTTTGATACCACTGCAACATATTCTCAGTCTATTTTCCACTAGCCACAAATGCCAGCTCTGGACTCGATTCAAGGTAGAATGTCTCCCCAGTTTCCTACTGTTGAATTCCCACATGTCATTAAGATACAGCAAGCTCAGTCTGAACCAAGAGTCTCTGGCTAGTATTGTATCTTATGAGGGAAATCTGGAATTTGAGTAAAGCAATCACTTCGGCAATGGGTTTGGAAATGAGCACTTCTCCTTTTATGGCAACTTGTTCTCGTCACCGCTCTGTTCTCTGGAAGCCTAAATGGCAACTTAAACACTTTTGTACTTTGTTCAAATCTTAAATGAGAGAAGTTATTCAAGGACATAGACCTTATCCTTCGTGCTCACCGCTCTCCCCAGGAGGAATTCACAAACTCTGCAATGTACAAAGAGCAAGTTCTAGCCCATGATGTCTTCCTGAGGAATTCTTGACTTCTCTCTGGGCCACCGTGGCTACCACAGCAGCCTCTGTAGACTAGAGAAGGCTGTTAGCAAAGCCACAAGAGTTTCCATCTCTAATTGTGCTTCTGGGTTCTGCGGGGCCTGCTTCCCGGGCCCTCCCTGGATATGTCATTTTGGGTTGTGGAATGCTGTATGGGGACACACATTTGGAGTTGCTTTGATAATGCCCAGTTGTTGACCTGACTGAAGAAATCACAAGGGAAATGAGAGCTGGAAGGAGAGAAGGAAGGAGAGACAGGCAGATAGATAGACAGACAGGCAGGCAGATATACAGAGACAGACAGAGACACAGACACAGGAGACACAGACACAGGAGACACAGACAGACACAGGAGACAGAGACACAGACACAGGAGACACAGACAGGCACAGACACAGGAGACAGAGACAGAGACAGAGACAGAGACAGAGACACAGACACAGACACAGACACAGACACAGACACAGACACAGACACAGACACAGACACAGNCACAGACACAGACACAGACACAGACACAGACACAGACACAGACACAGACACAGACACAGACACAGACACAGACACAGACAGACAGACTACTTGTGGAATTCTTTAGTCTCCACCCTTTGAGAAACACTAGCCAACCAGCCATCTCTCCAGTCCCAGCTCTTTAACTGCCCTAGCTTTCCCACTACCCCCACTGTGGTCCACAAAAAAAGTGTCAAGGCCTCTTCTTGCTTGATTTCCTCCTCTAAAGGAAACCCTCTAAAGTTTGTAACCCATTTTTAAAAATTTCTGGCACATGGTAAGAACTACATAAATGGCTGCTGAAGACAATTTCTGTTTGTTCAATACATGATGCAGCCAAGTCCTAGAGTCTTACATAAAATGGGCTTTTCGAGTCAAGTATGTCTTCTCACATGATTTTAGTCCTATTTTAATTTCTTTCTTAAGATTGTATTTATCTTACATTTTATTGGTTTTTTGAGAGTTTCCTAAAATGTGTTTTGATGATATTCACCTCCCCTCCCCCCAGCTCTTTACAGATCCGTACCCTCTTCGATAACTGACCAACTTTGTATCTTGTTTTTCAGAAAACCCTTCAAGAAGAATTTGTGCTGTGCCAAATATTCTTGGATATGTGATTGTCTACTGGATTGTGGTGGACTTACCAGGGACTGTGCTCATAAATAAGATGGATCCTTCCCAGCAGCTAACAATGGCTCCTTAGGTAGGGGGGAGACTGGGTACCCAGATCCTTTCTCCATGGTGGGGATTTGGTCTGACATGAGCTTGTACAGATTTTGTGCATGGTACCGCAGTCACTGTGAGTTCGTATGTGTAGCTGTCTCTCTGCATCCAGATGTTTCCTTGAACCCATCCACCACCATTTCTGGTTCTTATGCCTTTTCTGATGACCCACCAACCCTCTGAAATTATTCCTGAGTCTCAAGTGATGGGATGGTAAATATATAGAAATACTGAGAATTCTTCAGTCTTTTATTCTCTGCACCGTGCCTAGTTGTGGATGTCTGAGATAATCTCCAAAACAGAAGCTTCTTGGTTGAGGATTGAGAGATGTATGTCTCTATGGATTTACCAGTAAGTCATTAGAAGTCAGTTCAATAATATCTACATCTAGCAGCATAATAGTAATATAATTTCCTGTAGAGCCCATGACTTGTCTAACCAAGGGTACTTTGCTCAGTAATGGTGCCAGGTATGAGTTTTATCTTGTGGAGCCAGACTTAAATCCAGTCAGAAAGTGGTTGGCTACTTCCATGCCACTATGACATCAGTGAGTATGTTTTGCAAAGCCAGTGACTGCTGTAACTTGAAGAGTTCAGAGCTGAGTGCAATTGATGGTGACTCTTCCTTGGTATCTGGTGTGCTGCCTTCCATATGAAGTCTAGCCTTTAGGGAGAAAGATTCCAGACTAGTTCCAACTTGATTTCATCGTGTTCTATGACACATGTGTAGTATCTTCACCAAAAGGATCATACAGGTAAGCAAGAGCAATGGCAATAACCTATAATGTCTGGGGGGGGGGGGGGGGCTATGAGATCTCATTCTCCAGACAATCCAGAACTAAGTACCCATTGTTGGCACTGGTATATTTGTTTGCTTCTAATGCCTACAAGGAACATTGTTGCATTGTTCTATGGGAACTCTCTCTCTCTTCCTTTCTTTTTTTTTTTTTTCTTTTTTATTATTATTTTCTTTATTTACATTTCAAATGCTATCCCAAAAGTTTCCCATACCCCTCCCCCCACCTCTGTTCCCCTACCCACCCACTCCC